>NC_133327.1:609928069-610228069 GCF_042186555.1 Aquarana catesbeiana | reverse complement strand
TAATGTTACGCCGAGTAAATTGATACCCAACATGTCACGCTTCAAAATTGCGCTAGCTCGTGGAATGGCGACAAACTTTTACCCTTAAAAATCTCCATAGGCGACGTTTAAAAAATTCTACAGGTTGCATGTTTTAAGTTACAGAGGAGGTCTACAGCTAGAATTATTGCTCTCGCTCTACCGATAGGCAGCAATACCTCACATGTGTGGTTTAAACACCGTTTTCATATGCGGGCGCTAGTCACGTATGCGTTCGCTTCTGCACGCGAGCTCGGGACGGGGCGCATTTAAAAAGAAAAATTTTCTTATTTATTTTACCTTTTTTTTTTTTTTTTTTACACATTTTTACACAGTTTTTTTTTTTTTTAAATGTCACTTTTATTCCTATTACAAGGAATGTAAACACCCCTTGTAATAGAAAAAAGCATGACAGGACCTCTTAAATATGAGATCTGGGGTCAAAAAGACCTCAGATCTCATATTTACAGTAAAATGCAATAATAAAAAAAAAAATGTTGTCATTTAAGAAAATGAAAAAAAAAAATGGCCCTTTAAGAGCTATGGGTGGAAATGACGTTTTAACATCACTTCCACCCTGCAGTGATATGGAGATGGGTGGGGGCCATCTTCCCCTCACTCGTCTCCATACCCAGCAAGGGTGCCGACAGCTCCGGTAAGTGGCAGAGGGCACCGGATCGTGGCGGGGGGGCCCTCTTCCGCCGCCTATAAAAGTGATCTTGCGGTGAATCCGCCACAGAGACCACTTTTGTCTTAAACCGGATTGCCCGCTGAAGACAAGGATACCGGGGTTATGGCAGCTAGCTGCTGCCGACAGCTCCGGTAAGTGGCAGAGGGCACCGGATCGTGGCGGGGGGCCCTCTTCCGCCGCCTATAAAAGTGATCTTGCGGCGAATCCGCCACAGAGACCACTTTTGTCTTAAACCGGATTGCCCGCTGAAGACAAGGATACCGGGGTTATGGCAGCTAGCTGCTGCCATAACAATGATACCCTCCTTCAAAGTAACGATGTATAATGACGGTGGGAGTTCCGGAAGTGGCTAAACATGTTTTTACAGATTTTTATAAATATGTAAATTCATTAGTCATAGTGTGCATGACTTGGGCAGAGTTTCAGTTCAAGGAGAAACGTTTAAAATTTAGAGTGAGATCTAGCTCTGCCCACCCCTTCTCACAAGAATAATTATGAGTATAGTGTGATGTGACCTCCAGACAGACCCCTCTATATATACTATACTATAATAGCAAAAGTGTGCCCTCCCTGGCAGTGCTGTATTTTCAGAATCATCCTATTGTGCTGACCTGACATAGTCTAACCTTTAACATATAAAGAAAAAAGGAGGGTGCACCAACCTTGTACAGTACCAAAAATAGTAATAAAAAAAAGATGCGAGAGGACCAGATGTATTGTAGGGTGGCTAATGCGTTTCAAGGGAAGACCCTCTTCCTCAGAGCCAAAGCAAGGTTCATCTCTTTGGCTCTGAAGAAGAGGGTCCTCCCTTGAAACGCGTTAGCCACCCTACAATACTGTCTGGTCCTCCAGGATCTTTGGTTCCCACTATTGACCTTAGAGGAACCGTTTGTTATTGCTGTTGCTTTGAATGCCTGTATACCATGTTTGTATGTGAGTATAACCATTGCTGTTTTTACCTTTTTATTAAATTATTTTTGGTAACGCACAAAGTCGGTGCGCCCTCCTTTTTCCTTTATATGTTACAGTTCCAAGGCCACCCATTGTTCTAAGGAGGGCAGCAAGGCCATTGACATTCCCTACTATAAGAGTTGATTGCATCACACATTCCTAGACCCAGCACCCAAGCTCAGGAGAATTGTTTTGTGATAGTCTAAATTCCATTCTTATAATCATCACAGTATTTTATAGTAAGTTACTGTATATAGTTAACAATTTTTAAAAAGTATATAATGATTGGTGATTTTAATTCAATAACATTCTATTCCCTGCCGTGGTACATAGTTGGAACAGTAGATTCTGGCATATGGATTCCAGATACTGGTATCTTTCAGGAGAGAGTTGTGTAGAGGATTCCTGTGAAGGTGAATATGTAAACAAGGTTTTAAAAGTTTATGGTCAAAATTTAAAATCATATATTAATTTCCACGTTTCAGTTATTTCAAGCCTACTATTATTAATTTGAACAATTTTGAAGTATGAAAAAATACTTTTTAAAGATCCCCACACATTTGCATCCTTGAATGCAGTGACACGTTTATTGTGCCCTGTAAGTAGGCACTGCTGTGCCACACATTTTACGGCGCCTTTTAAACTACAGTGGTGGTGAGAGGAGTTTCAGGAGGTGGAGTCAGTACAGGAATCTCTGCTTGCAACAGCAAGGTGCAATAGGATATGTAGTCCACAGAAATCAAAGGTAAATCAAAGACATGGGCAGATGATATACTGCAAAGCATGTAGGGAGTCCAGAAAGTTGTAGAAATAGATGGGCAGCAGACAGGCAGCAATCACAACATGCAAGGAGATTTTTCAAGTGATCTTACATAGGATTGTCAAAAAGAACTTTTGTTTGTATTGCAATTGCAAGGCTGATGTTAAAAATTAAAGTGTAAGTTGGACCTTAAGATCTCCTTTACATATACATTAGAGAGGGATCATGTGAGGGTTGGAGTTGTCAGAGTTTCAAAGAGTTTTCTTGTGAAGAGAGCTGAGGGAAGAACATCTCTGTCAGCACCAAAGCTTTGTCGTAAAAACTACCTGTGGTGAGCCCAGAGGGGTAGATGATTGATCAAGTACTTGGTTGAATAACTATGTACTATATCTGTTTCCAAAACCTTTTAATATACAGTCTCAGAAAGTAATGGCTCGGAGACATGTGAAACTTGGGGTAGGGCCAGCATGACTGGGGTGGGGACAGTGAGGCGGAGGCAGAGGTTTAGGAGGTAGGACATTGGGGGAGTTTACGCAGTGGGGTACGCATTTGGGAGAGAAAGTCCTGGGGGATAGGTAATTTCGGCTTGCGGTCCCGGGTTTAGATAGGAACTGACCATGGGGGACTTGGAGCGGCTATTCGAGCGTTTGCGGGAAGAGACGGCGGCGAGAGGTGCTGACTGGCTGCAGGCTACAGTTTTCAGTTTGCTGCAGGCCCCCAGCCAGGCATCCTCCAGCGTGCCCGTCAGCCCCCCTCCTACGGAGCGGCCACGTGCTAGGAGGTCTAGGCCTCCGACGCTGCGGCCAACTGACTCTGCTCACGGAGGGGCTGGGAGTTCCCAAGACAGTCTGTCGGAGGGAGAATTGGACAAACGGGTGGAGAGCAGGATCCAAGAGGCGCCACGTGGCCATGTCCGGTGCGGCAGCGACAGCCAGGTGAGAACCTTTCTGTTTCTTTTTCCTCTCCTGTCCTTAGCAAGCGGGCTTCTGGGTGCAGGGACGGGGGTACGAGGGTAGCCATGGGTCCAGAGGGTTGGCTCTGGTGGGTTAGGTCAGGGTAGTGGTTCTTTGTCCGTGGGAGTAACGGGTGAGCGAGAAGTGGGGGTGGTGCAAACTCTGTTGGCGGGGTTGCGTGAGGTGTTGGCGCGCTGTGAGGCTGGTACACGGCCGGTAGCGGATGCTTCACCGGTGGCGGCGTGGGCTGCAGCCCATGTTTCCATGGGTCTTGGATCTGGGTAAGATCCGATAAGACGGAGGGTCCAGCTACGGAGTTGTGTTTTTTGGGTATCGTTATTGATACGGTAGCTATGGAGTGCCGTTTGCCCTTGGACAAACTGGAGGGTTTGAGGCAGGAGGTGACTGGGGCTTTAAAGGTTCGGAAGATTCAGCTTCGAGCTTTACAATCCCTGCTTGGCAAGTTGAATTTTGCCTGCCGCATCATGCCCATGGGGCGTGTTTTCCGCAGGTGCCTGGTGGCGGCCACGGCCGGTGCCCGTGCTCCGCATCATTACATTTGTCTAGGGCTGGATCTAAAGGAGGATTTGAAGGTATGGGATTCTTTCCTAGTGTCTTATAATGGACGCTCTCTGTGGTTGGAAAGGGTTGTGTCCAATTTTGACATGGAGTTGTTTACGGACGCGGCAGGTTCTGGAGGTTTTTTTTTTTTTTACCAAGGTAAGTGGAGTGCCGGGGAATGGCCGGAGTCCTGGAGGGAGGATGGATTAGTTCGCAATTTGGCGGTGTTGGAGTTGTTTCCCATAGTGCTGGCAGTGGAGCTGTGGGGGGGGAAGAATTTCAGAATCGCCGTGTGCGTTTTCATTGCGATAATCTGGGGGTGGTACAGGCCATCAATAATAATACTGTGTCTTCCCCACCGGTTGTACGGTTACTGCGGCATTTGGTTCTGCTTTGTTTATGTACTAACTGTTTTGTGACTGCTGTGCATGTTCCGGGCATTGATAACTCAGTGGCTGATGCGTTCTCGTTTCCAGTGGGACAGATTTCGTCAACTGGCGCCGGAAGCGGATGCGCGTGGGAGTCCTTGCCCCGAGAGGTTATGGAGCGTTGTGTTGCCACTACCCAATTATTGATCCGTCGTTCGGTTTCTGCGGCTACCTGGCAAGCATACAGCAAGGTTTGGTTGGAATGGGATGATTTAGTGCGAGAGGTAGGAGAATGTGAGAATGATGAAGGTGGCGTGCATTTGCTGCTTTACTTTATAGGAAGGAATTTTGAGAGCGGGGTATCGGCTTCTTATATGTCCTGTAAGTTGGCTGGGTTGGCCTTTATATTTCAGTTGGCAGGTAAACGAGACGCTACTAAGGCTTTTATGGTTCGGCGTGCTATGCGTGGATATCGCGCTGGTCGAACGGCAGCTGATACCAGACGCCCAGTGTCTTTCGTGGTTTTGGAGGAGGTGGTGGAACAGTTGGGAAGAGTTTGTGTGTCTTGTTTTGAGTGGGTGTTGTTTCGGGCCGTGTTTACCTTGGCTTTTTTCGGGGCTTTTCAGGTGGGTGAGCTGGTGAGCAGGAATAAAAAAGGGGACAGTGGTCTAGATTTTCATGACGTGTGGGTGCAGGGGGATGCTCTGGGGGTGTTCCTAAGAAGATCCAAGACGGATCAATTGGGAAAAGGGGCTTGGGTGGAGTTGAGGTCAGTTCCAGGTTCCCTGATATGTCCGGTTGCAGCTGTGGGGGAGTTTTGCAAAATTACGCAGAACGGTGGGGGGATTTTCTTCCGTCATGAGGATGGGACAGCTGTGTCCCGTTTTCAATCTCAGCGGTGTTCAGAAATGTTTGGGGGCTGCAGGTCTGGAGGCGAAAAATTATTCTTCTCACTTGTTCCGCATCGGTGTGGCTACCGAAGCGGTCCGGTGGGGTCTGGATGATAAGGTGGTACAGCGTATTGGACGTTGGGCATCGTCGAGGTTTCAATTATACGTTCGCCCGAATTTATTGTAAACATTAAAAAAAAAATATATATATATATATATCACGGGTCGGGGGGGGTGCTGGGGGGTTACGGTTGTGGCTTCTCTCTCTCTCTCTCTCTCTCTCTCTCTCTCTCTCTCTCTCTCTCTCTCTCTCTCTCTCTCTCTCTCTCTCTCTCTCTCTCTCTCTCTCTCTCTCTCTCTCTCTCTCTCTCTCTCTCTCTCTCTCTCTCTCTCTCTCTCACTCTCTCTCTCTCTCTCTCTCTCTCTCTCTCTCTCCCTCTCCATTTTCTTCTATTACATGTTAGGTGTTCGAGTGGGTCAGTTGTTGGGGAACGGGGTTATGTGTTCATCTTTCCCTATCCCTCTTTTTTCTGTTTCTTCTGTTTTTTACGCTTAGATGGTGTGCACCTGAATGCTATCGGTATTGACCTATGGCAGCTGGGTTTGCAGGATGGTGTGCAGCAGGCGGTTCGGGTGTGGAGTGCTGCGGCGGGAGGTCTATGGGGTCTTTGAAGGTGGTGCTGAAAATAATGGAGTTTTGGGAGGGGGTTGGGCCCATACGGAGGTATGGGCGACCTTTCCCTCACAATGGCTCCTGTACATATACGTCGGCACTTTGAAGATGGATATCTCGGTAACGGCAACAGCTGCTGCCACAACCAAGGTATCCATCTTTACAGGAGCCGGTTCTGTGTACGATAATGGTGGTCTCTGTGGCGGGTTCGCCACCGAGATCACCGCTATCGGCGGCAGGAGAGGTGCCACCCTCCTCCCGCCACTCTCCCGCACCCTCCTCGCCGCTTACCGGAGCCGTCAGTAGCGGCGGAGGAGATCAGGACCTGTCACTGCTGAGGTAAGGAGACGAGTGAGGCTAAGATGGCCCCCACTCGTCTCCATACCATAGGAGGGCGGAAGCGACGTCATGACGTCAGCTCTGCCCATATGTCTTAAAGACATTTTTTTTTGTCTTTTTTTTTTTTTTTTTTGCATTCTAGTCGAAATATGAGATCTGAGGACTTTTTGACCCCAGATCTCATATTTAAGAGGACCTGTCATGCTTTTTTCTATTACAAGGGATGTTTACATTCCTTGTAATAGGAAAAAAAGTGATCCAAATTTAAAAAAAAAAAAAACAGTGCAAAAATAAATATAATAAAGTAAAATGAATAAGAAAATGAAAAAAAAAAATTTTTTTAAGGGCTCGCGCGCAGAAGCGAACGCATATGTGAGTAGCACCCACATATGAAAACGGTGGTCAAACCACACATGTGAGGTATCGCCGCGACCGGTAGAGCGAGAGCAATAATTCTAGCCCTAGATCTCCTCTGTAGCGCAAAACATGCAAACTGTAGAATTTTTTAAACGTCGCCTATGGAGATTTTTAAGGGTAAAAGTTTGACGCCATTCCACGAGCGGGCGCAATTTTGAAGCGTGACATGTTGGGTATGAATTTACTTGGCATAACATTATATTTCACAGTATAAAAAAAATTGGGCTAACTTTACTGTTGTCTTATTTTTTTATTCAAAAAAGTGATTTTTTTCCAAAAAAAGTGCGCTTATAAGACCGCTGCGCAAATACGGTGCAAAAAAAAGTATTTCAATGACCACCATTTTATTCTCTAGGGTGTTAGAAAAAAAACAATATATAATGTTTGGGGGTTCTAAGTAATTTTCTAGCTGGTTGTCCCTAAGCTTGCGTAATGCACGGTGTGAGGCCTTTTCATGGGTGTACCGATACAACTAGTTGGTGGAATTTATACTTGGCCTTCAAAGACCTCTAGATCAAAAAGTTGATAAAGATGTGTATTTGGTTAATGTTATTAAAATGTTTTATATGCATTAAGTTATATGTTTGGAAAATGTTGGTAATTTTATTTTGTTGTAATAAAAAGGCTGCTATGGCCATTCGACTCCAAAAAAGAAAGTATTGTGTCGTCTGGTCATTTGCCAGAAAAGGTTGGTAGGTAGTGTAATGTTAATTAAGGGAGCCTCACGATATGGCACATCCCTTAGTCATGAGTGGTAAAGATCAGCTTCAAACAAATCAGCACTTTACCCATGCAGAGCAAAGCACAAGGTTGACTTTAGTTCATCTTCTCAGCAGCACATAGTCACCTTTACCTGGCCTCCCTAGAGTTCCAATCAAGCTGGCAGGAGTGAAGAATAAAGCATACTTTCTAGATATCAATGACCATGTGACTCCTAGGGACTTCAAAACCTTTAATCTGGGAACATTTGGGATAAAAGCTACAAAAAAGATTGCTTCACTAAGATGTCTATAAATAAAGGTAAGCATGCTTTTTGGTATGTGGGATATATTAGACTGGAAGCCAGAGGGGAGAGGAAAAAAAATCTCTTTCAATATATTCAGAGCAAGAATTAAAAACAATAGAAGTGTATTCACCCAAACTTTCTAGAGATCCTAATAATTCACTACAACTTTGAACTTCCTTTAAAGTATTAAACTTTAGTTTCCAGAACAATAGATATCAATGCTGTTTTCCTTAACATAGCAGTTTAAATAACACTCTAATCCTAAGCATTTTAGATACAGAAGTATTATCTAATTTTGGTGTTTCTCCAAGTTCCCCGGTAACACATTAAATTCATACTGAGGACCATCGGATAAGATCTGCTATGGATTTCCAGCTAACCCTGAATACTTCAATGAGATTTCTGTGAAAGAATGTTAATGATTGTGCCAAGAAGCTTGAACACAGATCCAGGAAAATGATGTGAGCACGTTGATGGTCTTGCTCTTGGACAAGCAACAAAATCATTATAGGTTGACAATGATAGATCAAATCTTTATCTATATTTGCAAGCTGTCTGTGCCAGGAAAGAAGCCAAAAATTTCTTTGAACAAAATTTAATTTCTTACAAAACACTCGTACGAAGATTAAAGAACTTTATCTTTCAAAGGTCTCAAAATAATCAATGAAAAAAACATTAGTGGTCAGAGCTTATCTGTCAAAGAAATCTCCCAAACAATACAGGAAAAATAAGCCAAAAAATATTATGCAGTGGAAACCACAAGTAGATAGCAGTCATATTTAATCAAAAGCATAAATCAGATACAATTGGAGCTATTATTTACTAAAAAAACTTTAGCATCAGCAAGCACATACATGCTAGATAACTACACACTATATTCCAGGCCTTATTAAAGGATAAATACAGTTTCCAGTAACTACTGTCCCATATGACTCTTCTCACCTCCCTCATCTAATGCCAAAACATAACACCAGACCTCTTGTGGCCATATGGACTACAACCGTAAAGTACAGTGATTCTCCGGTATTGCCATACATCGCATGTCCCTCCAGTGATCAGTGTTATCAGGTGACATCATATTTGAGCCAAACAAAAGAGAATTGTGGGATGAGTAGTTCCTCAGACTGATAATTGCTTCACATGATTATGCGCCTGGATTACATATCTCAGGGATCTTTGCTACCATCAGGAAAATTGCTGGGAGTAGCTATAAAAGAAGCAAAAACCCGCGTGGAGCTCTCTTCCTACTAGGCCTGACGTGAGACGGACATCTCAGTGCATGGAGAGAGGGGTCGCGGCCTACCACACTCCAAGCCGTACCGGAGGGGCATAGCTACACTGCTTGTCATCTGACGTCCATCCAGCACCACGCCAGTCGCCTGCCAGTCAGTGTACCTAGCTTCACATCGGGAGACTGAGACGGCAGATCCGCTGCTCGAGTGTCGCTACACGAGATACTATCTGGAAGGCATCATATCAGCCTGGTCGTTGGTGAGAGGGCAGTCGCCCAATCTTTACCCATCCTTTGTCACGGTTTTACTAGGACACTTTGCACAGACATCGTTACCTTAGGAGTACTTTACTGAACCTATTTTGAACACTGTGCTTAGACATCTTTAGCCTTTTTCACTTCAAGAAACCTATTGCTTCCCACTACCCCTTATCTGATTACAGTTAATGAGCTTCTACCTACCTGTGAAGACCATCAGATCTGCAGTGGGGACATTACTGCTATTACTGATACAAGGGCCATTATACTATTACTTCTAAGCCTGATTTCTCATTAGGGTAACAGTTATAGGCCAGTCAGGTTCCATCTTTTGCAATGTGTTAGTATAATCTGTTAGCTGTATTTATCCTTTCAGGGTCTAGCATTATTTCTTTGAGGAAGTGTATATAACATACTGTTTATTTGCTAATATCTTATCTTGTGTAGTTCGGAGGAATTCCTCTGCTGAGTTGGCGCTGTTGCCTAAAACTCAGCAGATCTATTACCTCCTCTTTGTGACAACATCCCTTTAATTGGTTCAAGTAAATATTATCAGAACATAAACACACAGAGTTATCTGATTTTTTACTCTACAGTGGTACCCAGAGTGTAAGGTGGGTTGTAATGTTCACCAGGTCATGGCAGTGCAGATGAGCAGGTAATTCCAAGCAGTCCCTTAGGGGGTTGTGCTACATTTGGGGGCTGGTCCGTATCTGCTATCTGCAGCTGGCCCTAGCCGACCTGGACAAGAGCCACAATCTGCGTGGGAGGCCGCCTCAATGGCATGGTTGCTTGAGGCAGAAGCCCTGGAGCTCTAATAGACAAAAGCACTGTTCTGGAGATCTCAGAAAATGGGCACACCGAGAGAGAGATCAGAAGGTGGCTGAGAGCCCTGGTACCAGGAGACCGGACCTACATTGTGGAAACAGAAGCCACAGAGGAGTTGGATCAAGCCAGGGCACTAATAGAATGGCAGGAGGTGGTGCCTGTGTGCTTCCAGGAGGAAGAGGTACATCTGACTGAAGGAGTGACTGCAAGAGTGTTCCCACTCAATATGAAAAGAGAACAGACTGAGAAGCAGCCTTTGAAAATAACTCAAGAGCGGGGACCTGTACCTGTGGGAGCCGACTCCAAAAGGGCCAGTGCTCCACCCCTCTTTCTACATTGATATGAGTCGATTAGTCGACAGCTTGGTGAAGAATGGATCTGGAAATGCCAATCAAAGCTATCGATGACTTAGGTTTTTCTCAGGGCAATTGCCAACCCCCATGGGAGAAGATGAGTTTGAGACATGGATTAGTCAGGCTCTGCAGGCCATGGAAGAGTGGAGTGCTCCAGAGGCTGTAAAACGACAATGGCTTAGTTAGAGCCTTAGAGGCCCGGCGGCTGATGTGATCCGTCATCTGAGGATGGGCAAGAAGACTTGCGTTGCCATGGACTACATAGATGCCCTGTATGCTGTATTTGGGAGGGTTGAAACTATTGCTGATCTGATTTATAAATTCAACCAACTCACCAACAGAAGGGAGAGAGTCTGTCTAAATACATCTCCGGAGTAGAAAAGATGCTGCATCAAATTATCTTTGAGAGGGGTATTGACCCTAAAGATGTTGACCAGGCTCGCTTGAACCAGGTTCTGCATGGGGCTCCGCTAAATCACCCCATCGTATTAAAGTTATTGCTGAAGAGAACTCAAGTGGTACCCACATATCCTGAATTGATAAGGGAAGTACGAGAAAGGGCGAGGCAGGCATTTCAGAGTGTTGCAAGAGAAGAAGGCACCTGCTGAAGGAATGGGAAGATTGTGGCGACTGGATACCCAGGAAAAAGTGTTGCAGCCTGGAGAGAGGACTTGCTTGAAAGCCACGGTCAAGCTGTCATGGGACCAGCCGGGTACGTATGTAGTGGTAGAAGCTGATTCAGCAGAAGAAGAGGTTGGACTAGAACTGGTCCCGGAGCTCGTCCCCACTCAAGCCTTACTAAGAAGTGGGGGCGAATTCCTGTCATTGTGCAGAATGTCACTAGCCACCCAATCAGCTTAAAGCCACGGATGGTGATCTGAAAAATGAGTGCTGCCACCCTGGTAGTTGGGAATGAGGTACCTCAGAAGGGAGATGGAAGAACCACTGTCCACTGCCCAAATCTACCCCCTTCATGGGAGGAGAGGATTAAAGCTCAGATAGCTCGATGGGAGGAGATGTTCTCAAAAAATGACTTTGTTTTGGGTTGAGCCAAGAGTGCTCAACATCGAATTCAATTGACCAAAGATGAGCCAATTTCGAGAAAGGGCATGGCAATTCCCCTTGTGTGATCTTGAGGATCTTCAAGAACAACTGGCTGAGTTAAGGAAGTCAAGGGTCATTAAGGAGTCCAGGAGCCCCTATGCCTCCCCGATTATGGTAGTAAGAAAGAAGAATGGGTCCCTTCGGATGTGTATCGATTACCGAACCTTGAACGGAAGGACTATTCCAGATCAATACGCGACCCCTTGCAAAGAAGAAGCCCTACAATGCTTATCAGAGGCCAAATGGTTCAGTGTGTTGGATCTAAAGAGTGGGTACTACCAGATCCCCATGCACCCAGACGACCAAGAGAAGACAGCTTTTATCAGCCCTTTGCAGTTTTTCGAGTCTGATCGGATGCCACAGGGACTAACAGGGGCCCTTGCCACTTTCCAGCGACTGATGGAGAACACTGTGGGTGACATGAACTTGGTGGAAGTGTTAGTTTATCTCAATGACATCATCGTGTTTGGCCTAACGCTAGAGGAGCATGAAGCTTGTTTGGATAAAGTTTTCCAGCGCCTACATTAAGAGGGGTTGAAGCTGTCATTAGAGAAGTGCCAGTTCTACCAGACTTCAGTCACTTCAGTCCACCGAAGGGATAGAAACTGACCCTCAAAAGCTGGAGGCTGTCACTTCTTGGCTCCACCCAAATACCGTCACTGAGTTGAGGTCATTCTTGGGTTTCTGCTCTTATAGAAGATTTGTGAAGAACTTCTCGCAGATTTCCCAGCCGTTGAACCAGCTGTTACAGAAGCAAATGGAAGGGGAACAGCAGAAATCTCAGAGGGGAGGTCCCAGGAAGCCTTGTGAATCCATCCAAGAACAATGGACAGTGAAATGTGAAAGGTCTTTCGAACGGCTGAAGGAAAACCTGGTTGAAGCACCGCTGTTGGCCTATGCTGATCCATCAAAACCATATGAATTACATGTGGTTGTCAGCAGAGATGCTATTGGGGGGTGTTGTACCAAGAGTCAGAAGGGAAACTTCGCCCAGTGGCCTATTTGAGTCGCAGCCTCACCCCTCGAGAAGAACCATCCTGTACATAAGTTGAAGTTCTTGTTCTTCAGGTGGGCTGTGGTACATTAGCTACGTGATTATCTGTACGCGGCTACCTTTGTGGTAAAGACTGACAACAATCCCTTCATTTATTTACTATCCACTGCAAAGTTGGACGCCACTGGACATCAATGGTTGACAGCCCTGTCTGAGTTTCAGATCTGCCTAAAATATTGACCGGGAGTGAGAAATAGAGATGCTGACACTCTATCCCGAAGACCTCACTCCATCCAGGCTGGCCAGAAGAGTACAGGCTGTGTGTCAGGGAGTAGAATATCAGCACAGAGGAGCCATAGGGACTGAAGCTGTGGGAGTCACCCCTGCAGGAGTACTGAAGTACTACTGTAATTTGACCCAAGTACGTAGCCAAAAACTGCCTCAGCTGACTAAAGAGGACATGAGAAGGGATAAAGGGGAAGATCCCTTAGGAAGTCTGATAAGAAAATCGTTCTCTGCCCACGACCCTCAAATATTGGTGAATAGCCCCATAGAAGGGACAAAGGTGATTCATAGAGAATGGGAGCGAATGAAGCTGGAAGAGGGGATCATATATCGAAAGAGGACTCTCTGAAGAAGCAGAAGGTGTGAGCCAGCTGTTCCTCCCTGAAAAACATTGTCTAAGTGTGCTAACTGCACTCCATGATGATCATGGTCACTTAAGCCCAGATAGAACTTTCAAGCTGGTCAGGAATCGATTTTACTGGCCATTCTTGAGAACGGAGGTGGAAAATTACTGCCACTCTTGTGACAGGTGCATCCAGAGAAAAACTTTACCAGGCAGGGCAGCCCCGATGGGCCATCTACAGAGTCAAGGACCAATGGAGTTGGTGTGCATTGATTTCTTGTGTCTGGAACCTGATCTGAGTGGAAGGAGTAATGTTCTGGTTGTGACAGATCATTTCAACCCATGTGCTCAAGCTTTCCCCACTAGGGATCAAGCTAGTACGGTGGCCAAGACTCTAATGGAGAAGTTCTTTGTCCATTGCGGGTCGCCTCAGCGCCTACATTCGCATCAAGGTCGAGACTTTGAGAGCAAACTGATCAGAAGACTATGTGAACTCTTAAACATAAAGAAATCCAGGATTAATGTTCAGGAGAGAATCTCGCCTACCTGTGGCTCTGGCTTTCAGAACATCACTAGATTGCACCTTCCAAGCTTCTTATAGGTGATATATATCGACAGACTCCGGAAGAATTTCAAAGTGGCTTATGAGAAAGCCAAGGAGGCCTCTACCATCAGAGAACAAGGAAACAAGAAAAACTTTGATATTGGAGTGAGGGTTCAGGATTTGCAACCTGGGGATCAGGTGTTGTTGCGCAATTTAGGAGTGCCAGGAAAACATAAGCTGGCTGATCAATGGCGTTCCCAACCCTGCATTGTTTGCGAACAACTACCTGGACTCCCTGTGTATCAGATCCGGCCTGAAGGGAAGACTGGCCCTCTCAAGATTTGGCATCAAAACCATTTGCTGCCCATATCCGAGGCTGTTCGAGTACCCTCAACCCCTTGCTTAGAGGTATATCTGTCCCCAACGTTGAGGCCTAGGGCCAGGAAAACTTGTCGACCCACACTCCCGGAGGAGGAAAGTGATGATGAGGAATTAACTCTTGATTAGTTGTGGGTTCCACCTTTGGAAGATGATTCCATCATCTCTAATACTGAAGGACAGGTTTCCATTTGCCCGACACTAAGGCATTAGATTCTCACTCACCTAGGGGAAATGAGGAAGTCAAGCTGGAATCTTGCAAAGTGTCATGTGTGACTGATACTCTCATCCCTCCTACTGGTGTCACATGGACAGAGATGGTCCCTGAACCAGGATTAGAGCCTGGGGGGGAACCTGAGCCCGAAGTGGAGTCTGAGACAGAAGTGGAACCTGAAATGGAAGCTGGATGCATTTTTTGGGAAGCAGAACAGGAACCAGAGTCACTAGAAGACATCCATTCCAGGTTGAGACAGAGGATATGCCCTCCAAAAAGAGTGACTTACGATACTCTTGGAGAACATTCTGACGAACTTATACCATCTGCTCAACGTTCCAGTCAAGCACTTGCCTCTTTTACTGAATCCCTAGTAAAGGATGACCTCGATCCACCTTCTGACACTACTTGGTGGGCCATAAACTTGTTGCTGATGTATATAATTTTCTATTAGAGGACCCTTCATTAGGTCGGTTATTAGCTGTTGCAACTTTTAGTTTGTTAGATGATTGATTATTTAGCTCTCATAATGCAGTAAAGTGATTCCACAGGTTGTGTTCTGTCTTTAGGGACCAAAGACTTTCAAGTGGGGGGAGGATGTAGCAATATGGACTACAACCGTAAAGTACAGTGATCCTCCGGGTTTTCCATACATCACATGTCCCTCTAGTGATTAGTGTTATCAGGTGACATCATATTTGTGAGCCAAACAAAAGGGATTGTGGGATGAGTAGTTCCTCAGACTGATAATTACTTTACATGATTATGCGCCTGAACTATATATCCCAGGGATCTATGCTACCATCAGGAAGATTTCTGGGAGTAGCTATAAAAGAAGCAAAAGCCCGTGCTGGGCTCTCTTCCTCCTGGGTCTGACGTGAGACGGACCTCTCCATGCATGGAGAGGGGGTCGTGGCCTACGATGCGGTATAACACACTCTAACCCATACCGGAGGGGCCTAGCTCCGCTACTTGTCATCTGATGTCTATCCAGCACCACTCCGGTTGCCTGCCAGTCGGTGTACCAAGCTTCACATTGGGAGACTGAGACGGTGGATCTGCTACACGAGTGTCGCTACATGAGATATTGTCCGGAAGGCATCATATCGGCCTGGTCATTGGTGAGAGGGCAATCACCCAACCTTTACCCATCCTTTGTCACGGTTTCACTGGGATATTTTGCACAGACATCGTTACCTTAGGAATACTTTACTGAACCTATTTTGAACACTGTGCTTAGACATCTTTAGACTTCTTCACTTCAAGAAACCTATTGCTTCCTACTACACCTTATCGGATTACAGTTAATGAGCTCCTATGTACCAGTGAAGACCATCAGATCTGCAACAGGGACATTACTGTTATTACTGACACAAGGGCCATTATACTATTACTTCTATCCCAATTTCTCATTAGGGTAACAGTTATAGGCCGGTCAGGTTCCATCTTCTGCAGTGTTTCAGTATAATCTGTTAGCTGTATTTCAGGGGCTAGCATTGTTAATTTGAGGAAGTGTATATAACATACTGTTTATTTTCTAATATCTTATTTTGTCTCGTTCGGAGGAATTCATCTGCTGAGTTGGCGCTGTTGCCTAAAACTCAGCAGATCTATTACCTCCTCTTTGTGACAACATCCCTTTAATTGGTTCAAGTAAATATTTTCAGAACATAAACACACAGAGTTGTCTGACTTATTACTCTACAGAGGTACAAGGATGTCAGAACCCAGAGTGTCGGGTTGGTTGGAATGTTCACTAAGTCATGGCAGTGCAGATAAGCAGGTAATTCCAAGCAGTCCCTTAGGGGGTCATGTGACTAGGGATGAGAGTTGCCATTTTTGACAAAATTTTAATCACAATTTTAATCAAAATAGGGATGCATTGATAGTGAAGTCAGTGTGGAGAGAATTGATAAGTCATACTGAACACTGTGCTACTCTAAAGTTTTCTAAAATGTGTACGTTACTAACTAAAAAGGACAGATTTAAATTTAAGCAGCCACGCCTAAACCAGTCTAAGATACATTTGACATAACACAGGCCAGCTAGGAAAGAATGCAAAGCTGTCAAAACCCTCCACTAGAAAAGTTTTCAAAAGACTTCTAATGAGGTTCCTGTCATAAACAGTCTAAGAGAGAAGTGGAGCATTACACATCTGTGAGCTTGTTTTTTTACCTAAAAATTAACATTCCTATATCTCTATCTTTCAGCTCCATTACATATTCCCTAACTCCTTTGGTAAAAGAATTAACTTCCTAAAAAGTGATCACATTAATGTAGAAGAAGATAACTTTTAGACACCATGCATATTATCCTATGTACAATTACAAGGTCCAGAAGGCTAATAGGACATGCCAGACATCTAAGGCTAAATAATATGTGGTTTTTGGATTGTGAAACCTTAACAGGTGAAAATATAGATGTATTTAGGATTTGGCATTAAAGTTGTGTCCACTGAAGCATAAAAAAAGCACTCCAGCACACCACATAACACCTAGGGATAAGCTTTATGCCGCGTACACACGAGCGGACTTTACGGCAGACTTTGCCCGGCGGACCAGAGTCCGCCTAACAATCCGACCGTGTGTAGGCTCCGGCGGACTTTTCCGGCGGACTTTTTCCCAAAAGCCCACCGGACCTAGATCTTTTCGTCGGACTCAGTTTCTGGCGGAAAGTCCGCTCGTCTGTGTGCTGGTCCGACGGAAAGCCCGCTCGTGTGTATGCTGGTCCAACGGACCAGATACAACGCGAGGGCAGGGTATTGCATTTCGCGTTCGCTGCAATAGGAAAAACAAATTTTTCTATTGCGGCGAGCGCGGGGCATACCAGGCCCTTAGGTCTGGTATGGATTTTAAAGGGAAGCCCCCCTACACCGAAAAAACGGCGTGGGGTCCCCCCTAAAATCCATACCAGACCCTGATCCGAGCACGCAGCCCGGCCGGTCAGGAAAGGGGGTGGGGACGAGGGAGCGCCCCCCCTCCTGAACCGTACCAACCAACGGCCAGGGTTGTCGGGAAGAGGCCCTTGTCATCATCAACATGGGGACAAGGTGCTTTGGGGTAGGGGGGGCCCTGCGGGGCCCCCTCCCCCAAGGCACCCCCCATGTTGAGGGCATACGGCCTGGTACGGTTCAGGAGGGGGGGTGCTCGCTCGTCCCCACCCCCTTTCCTGACCGGCCAGGCTGCGTGCTCGGATCGGGGTCTGGTATGGACTTTAGGGGGGACCCCACGCCGTTTTTTCGGTGTAGGGGGGCTTCCCTTTAAAATCCATACTAGACCTAAGGGCCTGGTATGACCCGCGGCGGGGCTCGCAAGGTGTCAATCTCGCCGATAAAAGCGGCAAGATTGACTTCCTTTTCTAGTCCCGTCGCACCTGAGTCACGTTCAAAATGAACGGACTTGTCCATGTGTGGGCAAGTCCGTTCATTCTGAAAGTCCGCCGCAACTCCGGCGAAAGTCTGTCGGAAAGACGGGCGGACTTAGCCCGCCGAAAAGTCCGGTCGTGTGTGGGCAAGTCCGTCCGTTTTAAAGTCCGGCGCACCTGGCGGACAAAGTCCGCCGAGCAAAGTCTGCCGTAAAGTCCGCTCATGTGTACGCGGCATTAGGTTTCAACTGAACCCATGTTTGGTTCAAAATGTACAAGTTTGCAGCTAGGCAAACTGCTGAAAGAAATTGGTGTTCGATTGAACTTAACCTCTGACTGTAATTGATGGCACAGTGGCTCCATTTAATGGGCACAGTGGCTCCATTTAATGGGCACAGTGGCTGCATTTAATGGGCACAGTGGCTGCATTTGATGGGCACAGTGGCTGCATATGATGGCACAGTGGCTGCATATGATGGCACAGTGGCTGCATTTGATGGCACAGTGGCTGCATTTGATGGGCACAGTGGCTGCAATTGATGGCACAGTGGCTGCATTTGATGGCACAGTGGCTGCATTTGATGGCACAGTGGCTGCATTTGATGGGCACACTGGCTGCATTTGATGGCACAGTGGCTGCATTTGATGTTATTTTTAGTACTTTTCAGAATTTTTCAGTTTGTTTGCACCCCCCCCCCCCAAAATTTTTGAGCACCAGCCGCCACTGCATTTAGCAACAGTATTACTACAGGTGCTAAATGTGGCAGCTTCCTGCTCAGAGTGGTTGCTTGCCACCCAGATAGCAAGGATAACTTGCCACAAATTTGTGGCAGTGTTGAATTGTAAGACTGTTAACTTGCTGCATATTTTCACTGGGAAGTTGTACACGTGCTGAGCAGTTGAAGCACAAGTTCTAGTTGATACTTTTCCAATTTGTAGCAAGTTTGCGTGGCAAGTCTCTAGCAAGAGTAACGTTGCAGTGGTTGAGTTTACAACAAGAGCTCTGCAAGTCTACAGCATGAAAACCCAGCCACAGTGACCCACGTGGTGGGATGTCTATCGCACAACATAACTGAACCAGAACTTGCAGCAGACTTGCAGAATGTTTGCAAAGAAAGTTGATCTGGAGTCATATAGTGTCGACTTGCAGCAATTGTGCAACAAACTTGTGCAGCCTGGCAAGTCTAGCAATAGCTTAGCAAGTCATTTTCAAACTTGCAGCACAATTGCTTGCTATCTGGGCCAGCAACCTAACAACCAGTGAGTCACTCCTGCCTGGCCCATTCAACTCTCAGCCAGGGATTTTCATCTAACTGCTGAATATAAACAAATGGTCAGGGATATTGACTTACAAAGTGTAGGGTCCCCAACCCCCAAAATCCATACCTGATTTATCTGAGTTGGCCAGAAAAGGGGGGATAGCATGCCCTATCCTTGACTCATACAGGGCACACAGTGGAGTCATTCTGCAACACCTATTGAAGGGACAAAAAAAGAAGGCTGCATTTGCTGCTCTTGGCTCCCATTTACCGATGACTATTTGATTGGGTAGGACTGTTCTACTACACTCAGGGCTTTTTTTTCTCAGAGAATAGGTGCAGGAACTCCCCCTTTTGGGAGTTACCCCTTTTTTTTTGCCCCTACCTACCTCTGAGCACCAGTCCTTGGTTCCACCCCCTACCCACCTACCAGAACTGCCCCTTTTAGAGAATACAGAACCAAGTAACATTTGTGGTACTAAGTAATTTGTATGGAATTTGTTATTGATAACAAGAAAAATATTAAAATAGACCCCCCCACAGCCAATAACAATAGACCCACCAGCAACAATAGATCCCCCCCCTGCAACAATGGACCACCTACAACAAAATACCCCCAGCAACAATAGACCCTCTAGCAGCCAGCTATAATAGACTGCTCCCTCAACAGTAGATCCCTCCCAGTGACAACAGACCCCCCAGCAACATAAGACCCACCACAGCAACAATAGATCCCCCACCAGCAACAATAGACCTCCCCAGCAGCAATCAACCCTTCTGCAGAAATAGATCCCCTCTAGCAACAATAGATCTACCAGCAGCCAGCATCAATAGACACTGTAGCACAACTCAGCACTCCTTGCCATTACATACATTCAGTGCTGGAGGTGCCGAAACTGCGTTCCCCCGCGTTCCCGCTGAAAAAAAGCCCTGACTACACTCATTGAGGGGACAAGAAATATGGCTGCATTTGCAGCTCTCGTTTACCATGGAAACTATAAAGGAATGCTAAGAGTAATTTATGAGGGCCAGCGACCTACCATAGCAGATTGGACTTACTCCGCAAGCGAATCGAACTCAAAGACCAGGTGAACTTTGCATAATTCTTTTTCACACTTAAAATCTGTTTTTGTTTTGCCTTTGCTTACAGTATGTCTGTTTTGTAATGTTTTTTCTGTAATATTTCTTGCACTGTTTTTATTTATTTTCAATAAAATAATATTTTTTAATTATTAGGCTGAATATTTAAATATCCTAATTAGAAAATAAAGAAATCTTGCTTCTGTAAATAACACCCATAGTGTAAACTCTGTTACATTCCTCTCTGTGCATAGTAGCAAGTGATACAGACATTCAATTTAAAGGTCAGTATTGCAACAGCAGTTGCTGTGAACAGTGCATGTTACTATTAAAACATGTGTGGGATGCTACCTTATGTGTGTTTGTGTGTGTTAAGGGTAAAAGGGTAAACTGCTCAGTTGGCTTACCAAGTAATGATCACAATTATTCTGCTGGCGCTTAGACAGTAGTCCTGAGAGCTGGAAAATCTCTGTGCAGGGTGAGGCCAAAGGTGTAATCCTCACATTAAGGTAGCAGTGGTGAGACATTTCAGCACAAATTGGCAAAATGCATTGGAGTCAAAGAGAGGGTGGAATTTAGGTGGTCGATGGAGCTTTCTAATGCCGCGTACACACGATCGCACATTCCAACAACAAAATCCATGTTTTTTTTCCGACGGATGTTGGCTTAAACTTTTCTTGCATACACATGGTCACACAAAGTTGGACGGAAATTACGACCGTCAAGAACGCGGTGACGTACAACACGTACGACGAGCCAAGAAAAATTAAGTTCAACAACCAGTGCTGCTCTTCTGCTTGATTCCGAGCATGCGTGGAACTTTGTGCGTCGGAATTGTGTACACACAAGATCGGAATTTCCAACAACTGATTTTGAGAATTTGAGAACCAGCTCTCAAATTTTGTGTGACGGAAATTCCGATGGACAATGTCCGACGAAGTCTACACACAGTCTGAATTTCCGACAAAAAGCTCCCAACGAACATTTTCCGTCGGAAAATCCGACCGTGTGTATGGGGCATAAGAGTGTAACAGGCCTTAAATTTGTTAGGGAAGTTCCATTAGGGCAAATTCACACTGAATTACTGTAAAAGGTATGGAAAATGCATGTACATTGCCATCCATTTTAGTCACGTTTTAACACACGCTGATGTCCGTTGACATACATTTTGATGTCCATTGACATGCATACACAGCAGTATGGTGTGAATATGACACATTGAAAATTAGTGTTTTTCAGATGTTCTTCTGTTGATCTGCATTTTATAGCTGCGCTAAAATGCAGATCAACACACTGGTGTGAATACCTTTAAGCTATCCTGGACTGGGCATATTGTAGTGCAGGGATATGCAATTAGTGGACCTCCAGCTGTTGCAGAACAACAAGTCCCATGAGGCATAGCAAGACTCTGAGAGCCACAAGCATTACACCCTGGAGGCAGAGGACTGATGGGACTTGTAGTTTTGTAACAGCTGGAGTTCCGCTAATTGCATATCCCTGTTGTAGTGATTATCTATCTGTTGCCTGTGTATTTTAAGGATTGCCATTTTTTTGCAGTGTATAGTCAGAATTACCTGTTTGCTGCCTGTGTATTGTCACAGGTGCCTGTTTTTTACCATTATAGTGTCCTGATTTCCCATTTGCTGCCCATGTATTGTAACAATTGCCTATCTGCTGCCTGCATATTATCACAATCGCCCGTTTGGGCCACTATTAAACTTAAAGGGTTTCTTACACCAACACTTCATATTCCTAATATGTGCCTGCTGTACCATGTACTTGTATGAGAAAGTATCCTGTTCTCTTTGTATTGCTTCTTTTGTGTGAAATCCCTGGTGTTCCTTCCAGTCTCTCTGCTTTCCTAATAAAAAATGACTACACTAAGCAGGAGAGCACACCGTGGTCAGTTCTCTAGCTATGCTGGGAACTCAGCCTGCTCTCCGACTCCTCCAATGATCAGACTTGTACTGACACGCCCCCACTGCACAGCCTCTCACTGGTAAGCTCAGTGTACTGCTGCTTCTCCTCCCTCAGCTCTTATGCAGATGAGAACAGAGGAAATGTGATCACTTAAAAAAATGGAAAAAAGGTATTTATAATGCTTTTTTTTATATCTATACAAAAATATTTTGCCTTTTCTTTTCTTTTTTAAACTGAATGGGTTGTTTTACAAGGTGATCGTTTACAATCACTTTACATTTTTTACCACTTCAAATGTTGCCATGGAATCCATATTAGTTCTTGTACTTGTTTAGGCCTCTGCCATACAGATTAATAGATTTTGCAACTCCTTGCACTGGGATATGGACAATATACATACAGTATCTCACAAAAGTGAGTACACCCCTCACATTTTTGTAAATATTTTATTATATCTTTTCATGTAACAACACTGTAGAAATGACACTTTGCTACAATGTAAAGTAGTGAGTGTACAGCTTGTATAATAGTGTAAATTTGCTGTCCCCTCAAAATAACTCAACACACAGCCATTAATGTCTAAACCACTGGCAACAAAAGTGAGTACGTGTACACCCCTAAGTGAAAATGCCCAAATTGGGCCCGATTAGCCATTTTCCCTCCCCGGTGTCATGTGACTCATTAGTGTTACAAGGTCTCAGGTGTGAACGGGGAGCAGGTGTGTTAAATTTGGTGTTATCGCTCTCTCATACTGGTAACTGGAAGTTCAACATGGCACCTCATGGCAAAGAACTCTCTGAGGATCTGAAAAAAGAATTGTTCTCTACATAAAGATGGCCTAGGCTATAAGAAGATTGCCAAGACCCTGAAACTGAGCTGCAGCACGGTAGCCAAGACCATACAGCAGTTTTTACAGGACAGGTTCCACTCAGAAAAGGCCTCACCATGGTCGACCGAAGAATTTGAGTGCATGTGCTCAGCGTCATATCCAGAGGTTGTCTTTGGGAAATAGATGTATGAGTGCTGCCAGCACTGCCAGTGCTCAGACCATACGCCGCACACTGCACCAAATTGGTTTGCATGGCTTGGCTTGGCTGTCGTCCCAGATGGATGCCTATTCTAAAGATGATGCGCAAGAAAGCCTACAAACAGTTTGCTGAAGACAAACAGACTAAGGACATGGATTACTGGAACCATGTCCTGTGGTCTGATGAGACCAAGATAAACTTATTTGGTTCAGATGGTGTCAAGCGTGTGTGGTGGCAACCAAATGAGGAGTACAAAGACAAGTGTGTCTTGCCTACAGTCAAGCATGGTGGTGGGAGTGTCATGGTCTGGGGCTGCATGAGTGCTGCCGGCACTGGGGAGCTACAGTTCATTGAGGGAACAATGAATGCCAACATGTACTGACATACTGAAGCACAGCATGATCCACTAATTTCAGAGACTGGGATGCAGGGCAGTATTCCAACATAACGACCCCAAACACACCTCCAAGACGACCACTGCCTTGCTAAATAAGCTGAGGGTAAAGGTGATGGACTGGCCTAGCATGTCTTCAGACCTAAACCCTATTCAGCATCTGTGGGGCATCCTCAAACAGAAGGTGGAGGAGCGCAACGTCTCTAACATCCAACAGCTCCGTAATGTTGTCATGGAGGAGTGGAAGAGGACTCCAGTGGCAACCTGTGAAGCTCTGGTGAACTCCATGCCCAAGAGGGTTAAGGCAGTGCTGGAAAATAATGCTGGGCACACAAAATATTGACACTTTGGGCCCAATTTGGACATTTTCACTTAGGGGTGTACTCACTTTTGTTGCCAGCGGTTTAGACATTAATGGCTGTGTTGAGTTATTTTGAGGGGACAGCAAATTTACACTGTTATACAAGCTGTACACTCACTACTTTACATTGTAGCAAAGTGTAATTTCTTCCGTGTTGTCACATGAAAAGATATAAAAAAATATTTACAAAAATTTGAGGGGTGTACTCACTTTTGTGAAATACTGTATATCTATGGCCAATTCCAGCATTATACACAGGTAGAAGGAAAGACAGAATGCCACATTCCAAAGAAACAGCCCAGGTAAGAAAAGGTAAAAGGGGCTTCAGCCCAATTCCTTCCAGGACATGCCCCTGACATGTTTCACCACGCCCACTGGGCTTAGTTGTAGGGGCTTAGTCATAGGAACCCCTATGACTAAGCCCTGTGGACAGGATGAAACATGTCGGGTGCAAGTCCTGGGAGGAGTTGGTCTGTTTCTTTGGAGTGCGGTGTTCCATCCTTCCTTCTCCGCACGTGTATACAGAGCCAGGACAGGCTTTCTTAACGCTGGCACCTGCCTTCAAGGTGAGTCACCAGAGTATTATGGGATGACTGCTTTTAGTGGCACCTGAAGCTTGTATGGTTCTTGATTACACAGAGGTAAACAAAAATTTCCAGATCACCAGGTTACTGAGACAAAAACAAAGCCATCAAGAGACAAGCTTCGCTTTACTTTATTCTGAAGAATTTATTTTAATCTCCTCACTTTTTGATCACATTGTATTTTGTGAGAGTATCTAACATTTTAGATTTTTTGAGGAAATGTCAAAATTTAGCTTCATGATCAGGACTGGATAGATTAGGGTTACAGTTGTTCTAAATCCTAAACATTTTTACCTTAACGTATTCCCTGCATTAAAGCGGAGTTCTGCCGAAAAAAAAAAAATTAAAAGTCAGCAGCTACAAAAAGTGTAGCTGCTGACTTTTAATAACCGGACACTCACGCCCAGCGATGCGGGCGTATGAAGCCCCGCTCCTCTGCTCCTCCTCTCCACCGTGCTGGCATTCTTATTGTACTGCATGCGCGAGCCACGCTGCGCGCTGTGAATAGCCGGGCAATCTTCTGGGACCTGTGACATGTCCCAGAAGATTGCAGGGAGGGAGGGGGGAGAGGTGAATTTCCTTCCGAGCCCCGGGAGGAAGTGAGAGCTGGATGCCTCTAAAAAGAGGGTATCTGCTCCCCCCCGAAAAAAATGACATGCCAAATGTGGCATGTCAGGGGGTCACCATCACTTAAAGCAGAAGTTCCATTTTTGGGTGGAACTCCACTTTAAGGTAAAAAATGTTTGGGTAACAGTATCGCCCCCTCACCCTCTTCCTTATACTTACCTGAGCTCTCACTTGAACCAGAGCTGTGCCCATCTGTAGTGGCTCTCACAGGCTTTGCTGAGGAAGTGGGAGCCATTGGCGGTCCTGTCAGTCAAATCCGTGATGAGGGAGCGGGGATCAGGGCCAAGCCATGCTGTCTGTGTCTATGTAAGCAGGCAGCACGGCTCGTGAGTGAGCCCGCACATGTGTCACAATAGGAAGCAGACTCTTCAATTTTCTCCCTCTAGTTTCCCCATGCACACATAGGTATAGAAAAATAATTCATCATGTAGAAAGTTTCCAAAAGCTCATAATAAAGTTTAGTACATTACTTGTACTATTTGTGCTTCTAAGGACAACAAATCTGGTTGACAAATCGACAAAATACAAGAAATTCAATACAGTAAGTTCAAAATTCTTATGGCACATGGATTGGACATAAAATAGAAAAAAAGAAAAGTTTGAGAGGTGTATAATTATATTGACTCTACTAAATGAATGTCTTGTCTGACCTTTAAGATGACAATGTTCAGTGTCAAGTTTCCTGCTCTGAAAAAAATCAACCTTTTCTTCTGGGCGGCAGCTGAAACTGTATTTGTCGGCACAGAGGACAGTGACCCTGTTGGCTGTTAAATGAAATATCTATTTGACTGTCTCTTTCTAGTTATGTCATTTTAGGCCATCTTAGCTGTCTCCCTGAGGTAGAAAAACTCACTTTCAAAAGGGCAGCTCATCAACGCATTAAGAATGAAACAATACTTGCTAAATTTGTTACCACCCTGTAGTCAGGGCCGTCTTTAAGGCAGGGCAAAAGGGGCAGCTGCCCTGGACCCTGTCATTGTTGTGGGGCCCAAAGCAGCTGCCTCATACTTGCCAACCATCCCAGTTTAAATTCCCTTGTCCCTTGAAGTTTTAGTCCCTTGCTGTGTCCCGATATCTCAGTGTGAAGTGCTGCTACTAATGCTGCCCAGCTCTGCCCTATTGTTGTGTACAGATGATTCACCTGCAGACCCTGTGTTTACATGTAAATAACTGGCATTCATATGTAAACAGCAGCAGCATTCATATGTAAATGTATGCATCCAGCAGCATAGATATGTAAATACAGGCGGCATTCATATGTATATATATATATATATCAGTGAGCAGAATTACTGTACAGTAATCTCTAGCAACCAATCAACAAACAGAAATCATGTTCAGCAACTAATCAGTGAGCCGTAATGTGTGCTGTAACCTCTAGCAACCAGTCAGTAAGCGGTAATGATACACTGTAACCTCTGGCAACCAATCACAATCGCTGCCTGATCTGATACAGTAAACTGATTTTAAGTCTAGCTGCTATTTATTGTATGTCTCAGAGCAGGTGGAGAGCAAAATTGGATGGGGGGCCCAAGAAAACGTTTGCCCAGGGTCCAATCAATATTAAAGACGGCCCTGCCTGTAGTGCTAAACCTTGCCAAGAAGATAGCTTTGTAGGCTAAGTGTGAAATATAGAGGACCCTACTCTCTTCCGTATCTAAAAAGTTTCTATAATTACATAATAAAATCTTCAACCATTTCTGAGAAAGAAACTTGTTGTTAATGGTCTTCAGCTGACTGTGTCACAAAACATGAAAATGATTTTGTTCCTTGGTGTGACCTATCCACCCTTCCAGGACACAGCTTAATAGGTCTAAAACTGTAAAAAAACAAACAAAAAAAAACATAGTTTCCATCATATTTTTGGGTTCTGTGCTGGAACTAGTATGATGTAGTGGGGGTAAAGGAATAGACACAATGAACTAAGCTTACTGCACCATTATGTGGAAACTGACAGAAGTGGCATGCACTGGTTTTAAGTCTATCTGTGCCACCTGTGCCAAATTCTAGAAGTAGAAACAAATGCAGGTCTGCTCCTAATTAACAGAGGGGACACTAAAAATGTTTACATTCCCTCCAAATACCAAAAGACAGCAGATTTAGAACAGGAAAATAAGGGGGGAACCTATTGATCAGGAAGTAGCTGGCATCTTAGGTGTTGGGTCTTCACGTAGCCATGGACACCGATATTCACGACACCGATATTGGAAGGGTATTATCACTACTATCAGTCAGGTGTTGCATGTCCATGTACCAGAGGAACCAAAATCTTGTTTATTGGGGATTCTATGTGATCTTCCGGTGGACGAATTACCTAAACAGGCCATAGCTAAGGTTCTGTTTTAGACCCCCAAGGTGATACTTCGGCACTGGACTTCCACTGACCCCCCCCCCCACCCTGAAGTAATGGATTGCCCAAATAGGAGATACTCTTCGGTTAGAAAAATACATCTTTCAGCATAGGGTAGCTTCGGCACTGGACTTCCACTTAAAATGTTGTATATGTTATGGATTATGTAATGCTGGCACAATCTAATTAATACAACTTTATTTGAGAAAAAAAATGTTTTGGACATCCTCGGTTACAATAGGTGTCTTTGTAGAGGGGAAGGGTGAAGTTGACCAATTGCTTCCAGAATGCCACCATGGGCGGAGTGGGCTTTTTACAGGTAAATGTGATGGATTTTACAGCATAAAATAAAAGCAGTCCCATCAGAGTCCGTGCTGCTCTTGTAGAAGCCAGCTCTTCCACCAGACCCAGGGACAGACACGTGGAGAGGAGAAAACAACCACTCCAGAGACAGACTGAAGGATCTGAAGAACTGACTCCCAAAATGATAGGGCAGGACCAGAAGATATGGATGTAGTTCCCAGGTGAATGGGAGGTACCTCCAACATTGAGAAATTATTGGGCCCATTTTGTGTATTCAGTAAGGGGTGAAGTATGCCCTGTGGACTACTTTAAATTTGATAAGCCTGTTGCGGAGAGAGACCAATTGCTTAAAGGGAAAGTCCCAAACATCAGACCAGTCATCATTATCCAAATCTGGAATGCCAGAGAGAGGGCATATCCGTAAGAGTATTCATACATATATGGTTATAAAGTACAGAGGTAGGCTTGGTTGAACAATCAGATATGTACAGTTTTACTAACATATGTCCAAGTTGAAAACTGGTATTAGGCGTTAAGAGTTGTTTTATCTCTGAAATGAAGGAGTTAAACACAAAATCACTGTAATTATGCTAGGTGGGTATTACGTTATTTTGTGTGATGAAGGGATGGCTTCCCTCAAACCTAATCTAGAACACATTCTGTGGAATAATGGGCAAGGAATCATTTCTAAAGTAAAGAAGTCAAATTACATTTAATTTGAATTTAATGTGGTGGGTGTTTAGTCTTCAAAGGTACGATGCATATTAGTTGGCAGTCACAAAAGGCACAATTATTTATAAGTGATTACCTTTTGCTTGTCCATTTAAAGCTTCAGCTGGTTCATTTGTTATGTACCCTGTTCACTAATCTCACCCTAAGACCCCTCAGCTTTACTCTTTTCTATTTTGCTGAGGGTGAGCAACATCATAGATGATGGGACCTTCCTTATTAAAGTGGACCTTTCAGTAACTTTACAAGTTACAAAAAAACTCTACCTTTTATTGTTAAAAGCAGCTATTGAGTTCAAGCCAAGTAAGTCTCCTCTCCCTAAATGATCAGACTGCAAAGTTCTAATTTTGAAGCATATCATAAAGTGAAAGGCTGCAGTAGGGGTCCAATCATGTGTCAGTCATTTTAAACAGAACCCAGAGCTGCACATGCACCAGGATTTATATGTTTGTGTTATCTCTGAGCTAGCATCTCAGTCCAAGACGTAGATGCTGATCCCGCATGATGCCTCAACGAGGATGACAACTTCCTTATGGAGAAAAATGCTAGTTAAGGTATAGTTAAGAAAGTACTGGGGCCTGTGTAATAGGTAATATATACCTGTGTAGCACTACTCCCGGAGAAGCCACGTGTTATGATAGGTCCCCAGGAATTTGATCCGCTCTGCATAGGCACAGTCTCTCAGCTCTCTCTGTTGTAGGCACAGGTACCCCAGTGACAGGCCCCTCTAGTTCTGGTCCCAGTCCTCATGCAGTTCCTCAGTGGCTCTGGTCCAGCTCTACAAATTCTCTCTTTCTCTGTGGGGATGGCAGAACCAGACAGGAACAGATCTGCACTTTTTCATTCCCTGCACTGCCCAGACCTCTTGACATTTGCCTGGAAAAAGTCAGTGTCTTCTCCTCCTTTTCCGCAAGGTATGCTAGGAGCTACATTTTGCAGCCTGTACACTCCATTGTACAGCACCTGTCCCTGAGACTATATCTCCAATCATCCACTATGGCAGCATCATCCAGTAGGGAGGGGCTGCACTTCCTAGTCCTCTTCCTCCTCTCAGACTTCACCCCTGCTGACAGGAGGGTGAGCAGGGGATCTCAGGCAGCCTGCAGCACAGTCGTTCTGTAACACAGGGGCAGAAGAAAAGGGATAGCGGGTACAGGAATACACAGCCTGCTCCTCCACCTGGCAGAATACCTGGCTGGAGGATCATAGATGGATCGCATTGTTTTTAATAAGCTGGTTGGCTGATCAAAAAAAAAATGTATTCCCCCATCCACACATTCAAAGTAAATGAAGGAATCCTCTCCACTGTGATATTGTATTCTGATAGGTTAAACCCTCCAGCAAATATCCTATAAACTTCCTTTGAGCCCTCAGCTATTCACATGCTGAGACCCAACAGCATCTCTTCTCAGTAACACACACTAACTGCTATGTGGAGTAACAGCCCAGGAGAATTTACCCCACTGAACAGGCCTCCCAAACACTCATCTTCTTTCCAGCCACCTTCAGGGTGCCCCCCACCTAAGGATAGGCTGATGGCAGATAAATATTCATAACTTCAGTGGCTGACCCTCCCACTGTAGCTCTGGAAGCTTCTTCCAGAGGCAGACAGGAGCAATCAACCATCAAGCTTGAGGAAACTTGACCAGACCTAGAAAGAGATTGCTACTCCACCAAGTATAGCACAGCTCAAAACAAAATTTATCCTTACCAGGGCAGAGCACTGCATTCCAGTTCGAGAGAAGACGCCTATTAGAATCTGAACTGGCCAACTTTCGATCCTTCTATGGCCAGCTTAAGCACATTGCTTAGCACGGTAGTGCCCACTGGGTCAGAGGGCACTTTCAGTTGCCTTGAAGAGTGCTATTGCTTGATAGACCGTGAAAGGAATGGAAATGGGTAGAGTTGAGTCAGGACCCATATGGGGGAAATGTGGATGTGTGCCCAGATGAAGAAGGGTCTGTTTTTTATTTTTATTTTTTTTTCCCAAAAAATTTTTATTCAATTTTTTAAGTTTACAGAAAAGAGTAACAGAAATTAAACCAATGCAATCGGTACATGTGGGTCTGGTTTTTTTTGTGAGCTGGGACAGCCTTACAGTGAATCTGGGGAAGGAAAGGACTTGAGTTGTTGCTGTAGCTGGAACAGGCTTCGCTGCAAGACAGGTGTTGCAAAGACCACAAGCTCGAGATTGTCTGTGCAGGGCCAAGTGCTGGACTACTGCGGTGTGAACTGTGCTGCAGGGAAGGTAGAGGCCCCATGGAATCTGCATCTAGACCACATAGTTTATGTACTTCTTCTGGGAATATTTGCTGTTCCAGAGTTGCTACCATTCAAAATCTATTGTTCCAGAGTCTTATTGTCACTGTTTGCCAAAGGGTTCTACCAGAAAGGGACAGTGCTGTTACTCACTGGATTACAGATCTTCCATTTGGGAGGGGGAGGACATTCCATTGCAAGCATATACAAGGGCCTCAGTGCCAAGAGGACTGTAAGTGGCTTCACCCTGGCCAGTGGCTCAAGAAGAGCTTGGTAATGCCAGATAGATCATTGTTTATGCACAGTCTGATTTCCATTGTACTGCTGTCTGTGCTTGTCTATAGCGATATTCTATCTTTGAATATGTGAATTAACAGCGCTAGCAGAATATTGAACAATAAATTAATAATGTGCTCAAAAACATTAACCGTGATAATATCATCAAAACATATATATATAGTAAAGTGCTGAGTGCTCCAAAATAAAGTGTTTCTGTGATCCAGAGTAAAGTGTTCAAGTGCCACACTTCCCACTTTTGACCCCACTCACCAGAGTTAATGGACCCTCAGCTTTGCAGTCTGGGGTCAAAAAAGCTGTGATCTACAAGATCAGGTGTACGAGGAATGGACTCTCAGAGAAGCTTTCATAGAAGTGTTCACGTGGATGAACCGAGGCAGATCAATCATAATGGAAAAAACTGAAAAAAGCCAATAGTGAAGTACCACTAGTACTGTGTGTGCTGCGCAATCAAATAACTCCACTCACGAGACATCTGTGTGAAACAGGCATCAGTGAATGTTCCGGGTCCGCCGTTAGGACAGCGTGTGTTCCATAGATGGCGGAAGTTGCGTCACTGGTTCGAGAAACCGGAAATACGTCAACGCGTTTCACCACTCTTCCAGGGCGTCATCAAGGACATCACTTCAGGTTTCGGATGGTGCAATTTATATACAAAGGAGTGTCTGCCTCCTCTCCAATTAGCCAATCGTGGACAACCAAATATATCTGATGTAATCAAACACCAACTTCCTCTATATAACACCACTTCCTGTTATTGCTAAGTGATAACAAAAAACTTTATTGCCTAATGTTCTATACATATAGTACTTATGTTGAAAAACGTACAAAGAAATAAAATTCATTACATTAAAACTACACAAAAAAGAAGGCAACAATGGATAATTCATTAAAGATTCATTGTTTACATAAAAAAAAAATGTGTTAAAATAAAAATAAAAATGAAATAAAAAAATAAATAAATAAAAATAAAATTAAATAACAATAAAAATAAAAATAAACATGAAAATAAAAATGGAAATGAAAATAAAAATGAAGGAAACTAACATCCTTCAACATGAACCCTGCTGGGAAACAAAGCGATGTGAACGTAGTCTAAATGTGGATCCTTACACAGGGTGCCTTGTTATGTTGTTCTCAAATTTCACCAAAAGGAATAATATAAAAAAAGTAGTGATATGCAAAAGTAGAGAGTCACAGCATGGTGCATGATTATTTTCTGTATGTGCTTGATGCTAGCTGTAAAAAGATGTTCTCAGCTTGGAATTCGATTCTTATTAACATTGTATAATTTGTGTTAAGAGCAGAAATAAGTAGAGGTTTTTCAGATGTTACAAGCAGATTAAACATATTTGCTAACGGATTCTCTCTGAATTTTGTATGTCTGCTGTACTCAGCCAGTCATAGCCATTGCCTTTAACAAAATTCCGAAAGTCACTTCATAAGCATGTTCTGACACACTGAATACACAACAATGGATAATCCCCCTTAGCTCATTATCAACTTAGGAAAAATCCTGCACTTTAGCTTCCAGATATTCTTGGTATTATTTTGAGCTGACACTTTTACAACAGTAATGGTAAAAAAGGCCAGCTACCTTAAGGCTGTATTAGACACATTCCAGTTACAGTAAATGTTGCATTATTCCTACTCACTGACCTGTGCAGATATTATTTTGCCTCACAATTACTATACATACACTTGTGGTTATTTCCACAGCTGAATATCACAGTGACAGCTATGGAAGTAGCCTTTGTTTTCCCCTTGAAGCCCATACTAACCCCATCTACAGGCAATCCCTTGCAAACATTGATGGAACCTCTATCCTCGCTGTATCTTTAAAATCTGTCTCCCATACTTACCTCTGTGGGTGATGAGCTGTCAGTCCTAAAATACCAGTGTAGCGATCCAGCAATTTGAAATCCCCACTCCTCTCCCCCTTCTTTCTTGCAGGGTTTCCAGGACAGATCCAAGCGATTCTGATTGGTCAGCCCCACCAAGCAGAATTGTCATAGACATATGACAGCAGAAAAATTTGGTATGCAAAATGTGATTTTTCATCCATCTTTTATAGATAAAGCCTCCTTGGAAACCTGTAAATACCCAGTTGCATTCTTGACATTATTGTATGCTATCTCTAGGGAAACTCGCTAGAATTCCTCATGTTCAGGACCGTTGGAGAGTGGATATCCCTGATTTGTCTGCTGGAGGACTGGAAAGAAATTCTCCAATAAATAGGTTTTTATTCTGATACAGTTATTTCTACACGAGATAAGCTTATTCAGCTTTGATACTTTCATAGTATCAGCTTTGATACTTTCATAGGGCATATTTTACCCTTAACTGATTATTTAAGATGAACCAGAAGCAGTCAAATGCATTTTTAAATGCAATTCGAACACATATGCAAGAAAAATTAGTGTATTTTAATAAGCCTAGTTTTCATCATTGCTGTGTTTCCATGTACCAAAAAAGTACAGCACACTGCATTTTTTTGCTCGTAAATGTACTGGAATCCATTTGAACACACAAGAATGTTCCAAAAATGCATGTAAATGCAACTTAAAAAACGTAAAAAAAAAAAAATCATGAAAAATGCCTAAAAACTCCTGAAAATGCCTTCATCTTCCTTTCTCCATATAAAAAAAGGAACAACATTCTTCCCCTAGGCTAGACATCATACTTATGTAAACCCTGGTGTAAGTGCAGTGGTACTTTTGTTGTGGGCCTGCTGCGGTCTTACAGTTTTAAATTCCGAGCAATCACTGGGGAGTGGAGACTGAGGAAATGCTGAAATTCTTCCAGGTTGCTCCATGTGCCTAGTCACAGCTGCTTTTCCGGAATTAAATTAAATTTTAGTAATACACTGTTGTTATACATTGTTACATGTCTGGAATGTATACAGGCTGACTTAAAAAGTTACTGATCATAAGCTTCACTAGCGTTGGGTACCTGGGACACTTTCACCAGATGTCCTGCATCCAGACACCTTGACCACCTGTATTTATCTTTCTTTAATCTGTGTGCGTTGCCAGTTGCTGACTTCTGTCCCCACCTGCTGCTTCCTGGCTTGTCTCTGATCTGCAGCTCAGGGACAAAAAGGAGTTTGGGGTACTTCCCTTGGCTCTGTGCTCAGGTCCAGAAGGCAGTAATTGAGCCAGGAGGTAGGGACAGAATCTGGCAGCTGTCAAAGCATTCGGCTGACTCCAACATCCTGTTCATTGCAAACTACTGGCACATGTGCTCCGTACCAAATGTACTCCGGCGTAAAATGGGCGTGGTTTACGTGAATAGTGGTCGTGGCTTAAATGGGCGTGGCTCAAGAGGGTGTGGTTAGAGTCTGAGATGAATGAGGGATGGAGAGGGAAAAGGGGGAGAGGGGAATGATGGGACAGCAGCCCCAGATCCTACACAACGATAGAAATATGTGTATTCTAGAAAGTTTGACAATCAGCAGATAAAAATACTCAACACCTGGTGTTAATGCTTCAATCACCCCGGCACCATGATTGTTATGGTGTCAGGGAGATTGAAGCGCATTATTTCTATTATTACATTGTAATATAAAATTAAATCATTCAACTCACCATAATGCTGAATCAGTGGGATCCCTAAGCGTGTCACCTGCCATCAGGTGCCCCCGGCAGAGTCCCTCCTTGCATCAGGTGCCCCCAGCAGAGTCTGTCCTCGCATCAGGTGCCCCCCAGCAGAGTCAGTATAGACCTCCTCAGTGCAGACCCCCCTCCATCAGTGCAGACCCCCTCAGTGCAGACCCCCTCAGTGCAGACCCCCTCCATCAGTGCAGACCCCCTCCATCAGTGCAGATCCCCCTCCATCAGTGCAGACCCCCTCATTGCAGACCCCCCTCTATTAGTGCAGACCCCCTTCAATTAGTGCAGCCCCCCTCTATTAGTGCAGACCCCCCTCAGTGCAGCCCCCACCTCTATTAGTGCAGACCCCCTTCAGTGCAGATCCCCCCTCAGTGCAGACCCTTCCCTCCCATAACGCCCCCCACCACACGTCCAGGAGCGGCCGGTGTTCTGCCGAGAAAGTTCCCCTCGGCAAGTAAGGTCCTCCCTGTACTGCGCAGGCGCAGCGCTTGCACAGTACGAGCCGGCGGAAATAGCCGAGCTGGGGAACTTTTCGGCAAGACACTGGCGCTGTGTGTTCAGTGGAGAGGGGAGGGGCCGATCCGTGCAGCTAAAGAAGCTGATTCATTGGCTGCACGGATCGAGCCCCCTTCCTCTCTCCACTGAACACTAGGGGGAAGAGCGAGTGGCGGCGCCGGTGGCCATTTTGCTGGAGCCAGCTGCTCCAAAAATAAAAAAAAACAACATTCCCGATTTTCCTGATGGAATTCGGGACAGCCTCCAGTCGGGACGAGGGTCCCAAAATCGGGATTGTCCCGGGAAAATCGGGACTGTTGGCAACTATGCAATGTGCGTAAGTACTCGTGACCCCCTGTGGTTTGTGTATTTTGTAAACCTGCCCCCGGCACTTGAGCATTACATACTCCTTCCCCCTGTGCTTTCTGCATTTTGTACTTCTGTCCCCTGTGCTCAGTGCACTGCATACTTCTCACCCCTGCACTCTGTGCCTTAACATGGAACTATACTCACCTTCCTTCCATTGCTGCGGTGTCACAGACAGGGCCAGCCCTACCATGGGTCCCGGTGGGACCATGGGACACAGGCGGCTGTTTAAGAGTGTCATACTACTTACACTGCCTCCTGCACATTGGGGGCTGCGACACAATCAGTGGCATCTCTAGGGGAGGGGGGGCGTGGGGTGCGGGCTGCACCAGGGTGACACCTGCCAGAGGGGTGACACCTGTGGGCAGCGGTGCACCGCTAATACCGCACCCCTACACTGCTCTGTCTCGCCGGCTGTGTCCCTCAGCGGAGAGGATCAAAGCCGCCTCTACCTCCTCTCTGTTTACATGTACACAGGAGGGAGTCCGAGGAGGGACACACCGCTGTGCATGTGCCGCGCTGTTCTGAGGTCTGTACACTGTATTGTAATGTAGATGGACATGTGCAGGGGGGGCGCTATGGGAGGGGAGAGGGGGGTCTATACTGATAGGGGGGGTCTGCACTGAGGGGGGTCTGAACTGAGGGAGGGGGTTGTCTGCACTGAGGGGGGGGTCTACATTGGGGGGGGTGTCTGCACTGAGGGGGTGTCTACACTGAGGGAGGGGGTTGTCTGCACTGAGGGGGGTCTGCACTGAGGGGGGTCTGCACTGAGAGGGGTGTCTGCACTGAGGGAGGGGGGTCTACATTGAGGGAGGGGGGGTGTCTGCACTGAGAGAGGGGGGTGTCTGCACTGAGGGAGGGGTATCTGCACTGAGGATGGTCTGCACTGAGGGAGGGTGGTCTACACTGAGGGGGGTCTGCACTGAGGAAGGGTGTCTGCACTGAGGATGGTCTGCACTGAGGGAAGGTGGTCTACACTGAGGGGGGGGGGTGTCTGCATTGAGGGAGGGGGGTGTCTGCACTGAGGGAATGTCTGCACTGAGAGAGGGGGGGTGTTTGCACTGAGGGAGGGGTGTCTGCACTGGAGGGTCCAAGCACTGAGGGGGTGTCTATATTGATAAAGGGGGATCTGTACTGAGGGGGGTGTATACTGCTAGAGGAGTGTCTGTACTGAGGGAGGGGGGTCTGTACTGAAGGGGGGGTCTATACTTATGAGGGGGGTCTAAACTGATGGAGGGGGTCTGTATTGAGGGGAGGGGGTCTATACCGATAGAGGCCAATTGTGGCACGAAGGGTATTATTTATTTGATGACTTGTGACTGCGGGGCGTTCTATGTGGGCAAGACCATCAGGGAGCTGAGGCAGCGACTGGGAGATCACTTATATGCATCAACAAATGGTAAACTCACTACTGTGGGACGCCATATTGGGATTCATCATAGATTCAACCCTGGACTATGTGAAATTTACCATATTGGAGGTTATCCCAGAGGACCCCAGAGGGGGCGATTGGGATCAAGAAATCCTCAAACAGGAATCGTTCTGGATAGAACGATTAAACGCGCTCACTCCCCCAGGCCTCAATGAGGCACATACATATAAACATTTTTTATAATAAAGTTGATGCTTATGGTCGGCCCAGCCCTGCACTTGCTCCCTGGTGGTCTTTCTCTTCACCAACATTGGATCGTCCTTTGTTTTCTTCCCCCCTCTCCCCCCCCTTTTTTCCCCTTTTTCCTTTTCTCCCCCTTTCCCCCTCTCCTTCTTCCCTTAATTGCTATGCCCCCACTATCGGAAATTTCGTTTGTCATATTTCCAGTACGTAGAGATTATGAGCAGCTCTATCTGATGTCAAGCAAATGTATAATGTAAGATAACGACTGGTTCTCTTTGGTTTTCTTTTTGTAACTTTATGTATCACTACTCTGTGATTTTCATCACATTACAATAAATTGACAAGTTGTCTATTCACAGGCGTTTGGATTGGTCGATCGAACGCAATGTATAGAATTGTTGTTTGTATCATTGTATCTTTTTGATTTCAGCTATTTAATACCCTCACCACCAATATGCGGCGTGAGGAGTTCATTCTCCCCCGGTGGCGGGCATGTGGCTTTCCAGGCAGAGGTGGGGCCCCTCCTTAGGATCGGGCTCCATCCCTCCGCCTCCTTCAGGCAGTGTTTATCACCACCATCTCTTTGGGCTAGGCGCAGGCGCGGATCATTGACCGCGCGTGCGCTCTAGGTGAAAGCCTGACCCGGAAGTAGTGTTGCGGATGCTCGAGCGCCGCACTCCTTCCGGGTTGGGGGCATATAAGGCCGCCGCTATGGCGGTCTTGTATCCACGGCGGACACCTGACATGCTATGCATGCTATGATCAACCACAAGTAAGTTCATACCCAAGCTCTTATCTCCCTCCCTTTCATATGTTGTTGTTACCTACCAGTTAAACATGCTCTACCGCCAAGAATCTGATTATTTTTTTTGGTCAATTGCAGTGTAACCCTATAGGTTGGCTGAGACCATTAACACTTGCAGTGCTCACATGCCTTATTGCCTAGAATTTGAATATGTTCCTTGGTCATTTGCAGTGTAATCCTATAGGTCCGCTGAGACCATTAACATTTGCAGTGCTTATTCACCGCTCTATTCACTTTCAATAAGCTGCAATACAGCAACCTGCAACAATCATCAGACCATATGGTATTAAAGATAAATCCTGCTCCCAGGTGTAACTTATCGGACCTCCATTGGTATTTAAACATGGTAGGTTCCTTTCTGGCCATTACCAATATCTATCAGATACACCAGAGGTGGAGGGCTGTTCCTGTTCCTTCCCCCCCCCCCCCCCCACCTCCCAATTTCTCCCTCCCCTTTTCCAATCCCCCCTTTCCCCTCCCCCCTTTCCCTCTCCCCCCTCCCCCTTCTTTCTCCTCTTCCCCCTTTTTCCATTCCTCCCCCTTCCCCCTCCCCTGGTTTCCCCTCCCCCCTTCTATCCTTCCCTCCTTTTCCCTCCTCCCCTTTTCCCCCTCTCCCCTTTTCCCTGCCCATCCTCTCCCTCCCTTTCCCCCTTCCCTCCCCCCCCCACATGGGAGGGTACCTTAACGCAATGTAGCTTGGAACTGATGAAGCAGTTGACCGCACAATATCGATCAGATATGACGCTGTTGGACGGTGAGATTGAAAGATTGTTAAACCAGTTCCCAAATATCAAAGATTCAGCCCCCTTTACTGATCAGTGGAGGGAGGTAAAAGAATGTTTAGAAACTATTAACAAGGACATTATAACTAAAAAACAGGGCAAATTTCTTCAGGACAAGCTAGCATTTTCCTAAGGATACGCGTACAAATGGTCAGGAAAATTACATTCAAGAAGGAATAACTATCGTAATCGGAAACCTCTAAATGTTACAGCAACGGATTATACTGAATCTGATTCCTCTTTGTCCTCTGTTTCTTCACAGGTTACAACACAGTCCGCTATTCCCCGCACACCTAGTATTCCACGGAAAAGGTCCCTCACGGGTGACAATCACTCTACCAAATTCCCCAAAAAGGGCAAACAGCACGGTAAAACACTGAAAACACAACAGGCACCTCGAACGGGTTTGCAGACCCCCTCTGAGGGATCTACACAACCCACCTTACATAATATAATTCCTAAACTATTACAACCTAACATTCAGACACTGTTATCACAACCTGGTTTTTTAGTACAGGCAACTCCAGAACCCAACAAACAAGGGAATCTGGACGCACATGTACAAAGGACCCCACTTCCAGGCACTTCTCACAATTAGACACAATAGAGTCAAATGGTAGTGTCCATACATTGAACATTATCAATCTGACATCTCACTCACTTTCCCTTGGGGAAGAACAAGTCTTGCAATTAGGATTGGGCTTTTGCCCCACGGAACCCATCAATATCTACGAGACCATAAAAGATCTCTACCTCTTTGCTAGAAATTTAACATTTAGCTATATTTTCGATCAAGATCGGAAAAAACTCAAGTTGGAGAAAGAGTTAGCAGAGAAAACAAAACATTTTTCGATGGCCGAATTTAGAGCATTGCGTGATCTAATGCTCTTATATGACGAGGGAGCAATAGATTCACAAGATGCTGATACCGACAATGACTGTCCTGAAGTAAATTCAAGTAATACCAACCCTTGTCTTAAAGATCCCCCCACCAGCTTTAAACCCAAATCCCGAGCTTTCCCTGAATCTAATGACATGCCCTTCCATCTGGGCGTTTCTACATGAGTGTATTCTTTCTCTCAAAAAAGAACAATGGGTAACATTGCCATCGAATTTAACGATCGAACAAAATAGAGCCATTAGAAAGCTTCAAAAAAACCCTGACTTAATTATCAAACAGTCGGACAAGGGTGGAAATTTGGTACTGATGACGCATCAACAGTACCAGACTATGTGTTTGAAGATTCTTTCAAACTCCAGTTGGTACTCCCCCATTGACACTTCATTTATTCTATCCACTATTGACGAATTCAGGCACCTCGTGGCTGGGGCCTTCTGGGAGGGCCTCATCGACGAGGATACCCTGAAATTCGTCAATATTCCAACACCACGGACACCAACATTTTATGCGCTTCCAAAGACGCATAAAAATTTGATATCACCACCAGGCCGTCCAATCGTTTCAGGCAAAGGTTCACTCACAGAAAATGCGAGTAAACTAGTTGATACTTTCCTAATGCCGCACGTACTAAGTCTACCTTCACATATCTGTGACACTACGGATCTACTAAAACATATCGAGGGGATCCAAGTCCCTCCGGACGCCCTGCTCGTGGCTGTTGATGTCGAGGCTCTCTACTCGAGCATCCCCCACGAGCAGGGCGTCCGGATGGCTGGATCTTTCCTCATGGAGCAAGATCATAACACCTGGCCGGTCAATAATTTTATTTTACAACTACTACATTTCATTCTTACTAAAAACTATTTCACTTTTATGGACCAACTTTACCTCCAAACCCAAGGGGTTGCAATGGGCACATCATGTGCCCCGTCATATGCTAATTTATATCTCGTGGCTGGGAACGTACCATCTTTGGAGATGAACAACTAGAACCCTTTTTAGACCATACCCTATGTTGGTGTAGGTATATTGACGATCTTCTGATCATCTGGACAGGTACTGTAGAACTCCTTAACTCTTTCATAGCGAGATTAAATAACAATCAATTCAATCTATATTTTACGTACACGTATGACCCTCAGAGCATATCATTTCTTGATGTACAGATTACTAAGAACTCTTCAGGAAAACTGATTACAGACTTATTTCGCAAACCTACGGCGGGCAACACGCTACTGCATGCGTCCAACTCGCATCCCCGCATTATTTGCAGTATCCCTTATGCTCAATATTTGAGATTAAGGAGAAACTGCACAGAGGACAGGGACTTTCATTGACAGGCTGACGCATTACGTGCACGTTTACTAGCACGTGGCTATAGCCGCACTAATCTGAGAAAAGCATATAATAAAGCTTTTGCCCTAGATCGTCAAACACTGCTGTATGGTCCCCCCCGTACTAAATGACCTTTCAATGTTGCGATTATTAGCAAATACTAATCCCACCACCACCAGCTGCGCAATATACTCTCTAAACATTGGCATTTGTTGGCCGACCATCACATCGTTAAAAAATATATCAAGTCTACTCCTGAATTAGTATTCAGAAGGGCCACCTCACTGAGAGATAGACTCACTCATAGTCATTATAGAACCCCGAGGACTACCCCTAAAGAGCCCCGTGGCACCTATAAATGTGGCAATTGCCCGCGCTGTCCATGGATTTTAGAGGGACATCAAATGATGCTCCCTAATGGTGAGCTACTATTCCCAAGACATTCGGCCAATAGTGGCACGAAGGGTATTATTTATTTGATGACTTGTGACTGCGGGGCGTTCTATGTGGGCAAGACCATCAGGGAGCTGAGGCAGCGACTGGGAGATCACTTATATGCATCAACAAATGGTAAACTCACACTGTGGGATGCCATAATGGGATTCATCATAGATTCAACCCGGGCTATGTGAAATTTACCATATTGGAGGTTATCCCAGAGGACCCCAGAGGGGGCGATTGGGATCGAGAAATCCTCAAACGGGAATCGTTCCGGATAGGTTGATTAAACGCGCTCACTCCCCCAGGCCTCAATGAGGCACATACATATAAATATTCTTTATAATAAAGTTGATGCTTATGGTCGGCCCAGCCCTGCACTTGCTCCCTGGTGGTCTTTCTTTTCACCAACATTGGATGGTCCTTTGTTTTCTCCCCCCCCCCCTTTTTTCCCCTTTTTCCTTTTCTCCCCCTTTCCCCCTCTCCTTCTTCCCTTAATTGCTATGCCCCCACTATCGGAAATTTCGTTTGTCATATTTCCAGTACATATAGATTATGGGCAGCTCTATCTGATGTCAAGCAAATGTATAATGTAAGATAACGACTGGTTCTCTTTGGTTTTCTTTTTGTAACTTTATGTATCACTACTCTGTGATATTCATCACATTACAATAAATTGACAAGTTGTCTATTCACAGGCGTTCGGATTGGTCGATCGAACGCAATGTATAGAATTGTTGTTTGTATCATTGTATCTTTTTGATTTCAGCTATATAATACCCTCACCACCAATATGCGGCGTGAGGAGTTCATTATCCCCCGGTGGAGGGCATGTGGCTTTCCAGGCAGAGGTGGGGCCCCTCCTTAGGATCGGGCTCCGTCCCTCCGCCTCCTTCAGGCGGTGTTTATCACCGCCATCTCTTTGGGCTAGGTGCAGGCGCGGATCATTGACCGCGCGTGCCCTCTAGGTGAAAGCCTGACCCGGAAGTAGTGTTGCGGATGGTCGAGCGCCGCACTCCTTCCGGTTGGGGGCATATAAGACCGACGCTATAGCGGTCTTGTATCCACAGCGGACACCTGACATGCTATGCACGCTATGATCAACCACAAGTAAGCTCTTATCCCCCTCCCTTTCATATGTTGTTGTTACCTACCAGTTAAACATGCTCTACCGCCAAGAATCTGATTATGTTTTTTGGTCAATTGAAGTGTAACCCTATAGTTTGGCTGAGACCATTAACACTTGCAGTGCTCACATGCCTTATTGCCTAGAATTTGACTATGTTCCTTGGTCATTTGCAGTGTAATCCTATAGGTCCGCTGAGACCATTAACAGTTGCAGTGCTTATTCACCGCTCTATTCACTTTCAATAAGCTGCAATACAGCAACCTGCAACAATCATCAGACTATATGGTATTAAAGATAAATCCTGCTCCCAGGTGTAACTTATCGGACCTCCATTGGTATTAAAACATTGTAGGTTCCTTTCTGGCCATTGCCAATATCTATCAGATACACCAGAGGTGGAGGGCTGTTCCTGTTCCTTCTCCCCTCCCCATTTCTCCGTCCCCTTTTCCAATCCCCCCTTCCTCCTCCCCTCCCCATTTCTCCGTCCCCTTTTCCAATCCCCCCTTCCTCCCCCCCTCCCCCTTCTTTCTCCTCTTCCCCCTTTTTCCATTCCTCCCCCTTTCCCCCCCCCTGGTTTCCCCTCCCCCCTTCTATTCCTCTCCCCTTTTCCCTGCCCATCCTCCCCCTCCCTTTCCCCCCCCCCCCTTTTTTCCACCCCCCCTCCCCTCCTCCTTCCCCCCCCTTTCCCCCTCTCCTTTTCCCACCTTCCTTTTTTCCCCTCTTTTTTCCCCTCCCCCCTCCCCAACCTCTCCCCTCCCCCCTCTTCTCCCTTTCCTTTCCCTCCTTCCCCTTGGCTTTCCTCCCTTTCCCTCAAGCTTGGTCACCACTTTCCCCATTCTATCTGGGTGGTTTTTCTCGTAATTGCCCCATGTTTCCATGATCTAATATGTCCCTTATTTTCTCTACATAATAGTGTGTCCTGCCGTAACAAATCCCCCAGTGCTCGCCCCCGGGGAAACGCCCCAATTGGGGCGTCTCACAGCGCCGTGCCAGCCCGCTTAGGGCAGTGGTTGGTGAGTTCATGTCTTTGTATTCCAACTGAATTACCACTCCAATGGTCATGTGTTGTCAATATTTTCATTGTCTTTATGGTTATGCACTTCATATATGTTTTGTATCATATGTGTAATTGTAGTCATTTGATTCTTATAGAATTTACTTGGACTCCTCCTGAAGAAGCGGTTAATCCGCGAAACTGTTGAGGTTACGTTTGCAAGTATTCTAAGCAACAGCTTTCAACTACCTTTGTTGGCACTTTTTAATGTCATTGTAATTTCTGTATTGTCAAATCATTGTCACATGTGAAATCTATATTGTTCATATATAGATGTTTTAAATTTGGATGTTTTCTAAATAAATTTGAAATTTTACCTTAAATTGTATTGTTGTATGAGGTCCAAATAGTTTTGGGGTGGCGAGGTGGGACGCTATTGGAGTAGTCACTTGGAACATTTCCCCTCTTCCTCCCATGTTCGCTTCATTCAAACCCCACCCCGATGTATGGTCAGGAGAAAGCCGAGGCTGCAGGGGTTTGGAGTGGGAGCGGCAGCACTGAGATCCATGGAGCGCCGATCATATGTGCAGCTAGCTGGCTGTCCTGTAGGTTCTTTGGCTTCTCCCCAATGCAATGCCTGTGTGGATTGTCTGACGAGGCTGCATTGATGGACACTGATAGGCTGCACTAATGGGCATTGATAGGCTGCACTGGTGGGCACTGATGAGGTGGCACTGATGGACACTGATAGGTTACACTGGTGGGCACTGATGAGGTGGCACTGATAGGCTGCACTGATGGAAACCTATGGGCACTGATAGGCTGTACTGGTGGGCACTGATAAGCTGCACTGATGTGCACTGATGAGGTGGCAATGATGGGCACTGATAGGCTGTACTGGTGGGCTCTAATGGCGTGGCCCTGATGGAAACCTATGGGCACTGATAGGCTGCATTGGTGGGCACTGATGGACCCTGATAGGCTGCACTGATGGGCACTGATGGACACTGATAGGCTGCACTGGTGGGCACTGGTGTGGTGGCATTGATGGACAATGTTAGGCTGCACTGGTGGGCATTGATGAGATGGCACTGGTGGGCAGTGATAAGCTGCACTGCTGGGCATTGATGAGATGGCACTGGTGGGCACTGATGGGCTGCACTAGTGGGCACTGATGAGGTGGCATTGATGGACACTAATAGGCTGCACTGGTGAGTATTGATGAGATGGCACTGGTGGGCACTGATAGGCTGCACTGATGGAAACTTATGGACACTGATAGGCTGCACTGATGGGCACTGATGAGGTGGCACTGATAGGCTGCACTGGTAGGCAGTGATGAAGTGGCGCTGATAGGCTGCACTGGTGGGCACTGATGAGGTGGCACAGATGGAAACTGATGGACAATGATCGCCTGCACTTATAAGCTGCACTGATGGGCACCGATGAGGTGGCACCAATAGGCTGCACTAGTGGACACTGATAGGTTGCACTGATGGGCACTGTTGAGGTAGCACTGATGGACGCTGATAGGCTGCACTGGTGGGCACTGATGAGATGGCACTGGTAGGCACTGATAGGCTGCACTGGTGGGCACTAATGAGGTGGCATTGATGGACACTGATAGGCTGTACTGGTGGGCATTGGTGAGATGGCACTGGTGGGCACTGATTGACACTGATAGGCTGCACTGGGGGCACTGATGAGGTGGCACTGATGGACACTGATAGGCTGCACTGGTGGGCACTGATGAGGAAGTACTGATGGGCACTATTAGGCTGCACTGATGGACACTGATAGGCTGCACTGGTGGGCACTGATGAAGTGGCACTGATAGGCTGCACCGATGGGCTGCACTGGTGGGCAATGAGTTTTATTGTGTCGTACCAAAATTTTCTCAGTGTGAGTAACCTCTTCACTTTCAACATAGCATGCCACAAAAAACAGACATTCGGTCGTCTGAAAATCTAAGCATGTGTACAAGGCCTTAGACAAATAAAAAAACAGTTTCAGTTCATGTCTCCATATTCTGAATGGTTTAGTAAAAATGTAATATGCGCAAAATCGCTTACAGGTACGTGATTTTGCACTTCCGGGTCTGCAGCGCGAATGTGTGCCGTCGACGACCTACTTCTGCTGTGGTTGAACACCTGATGTCCGCTGGGACCTACCGATCGTTCCTGACAGAGGGTAGAACAGCAGTCTGCAAATGGGCAGATCACCGTTCTGTTAGTAGGGAAGATAAATAACTTGTGTTTCTGCTAAGCAGGAACACGTATCTCTGTCTTCCCAGATTTAAAGCACCCCCTACGCAGTTTGAAAGCACTCCCTAAGAACACATTTAACTCTTTGATCGCCCCTGATGTTAACACCTTCCCTGCCAGTGTCATTAGTACAGTGACAGTGCATATTCTTTTAGCACTGATCACTGTATTGGTGTCACTGGTCCCCAAAAAAGTATCAAAAGTGTCACTTAGTGTCCAATTTGTCCGCCGCAATGTTGCAGTACCGCTATAAGTCTCTAAATGCCCCTATTACTAGTAAAAAAATAAATAAATAAAAATTCCATAAAAATATCCCATAGTTTGTAAACGCTATAACTTTTGTGCAAACCAATCAATATACAGTTATATTTGATTTTTCTTTTCTTTTCTTTTTTATTGGATCTGTTTTAAAGCAGAAAGTAAAAAATATTGTTTTTTTGTCAAAACTGTTGGTCTTTTTTTTTTTTTTTTTTTTAGCGTACCAACAAAAGAAAGCTCTATTTATGGGGAAAAAAGGACATCAATTTTATTTGTGTACAGCGTCACACAACCGCATAATTGTCAAATTGTTAAATAACGCCGTGCTGTATCGCAAATCATCCAGAGCTGAAGCGGTTAAATTCCTTTGGCTGGGAAGAATTTGCATGGATTTGAGACTGAGGGTCGGTTCACACATGGGCAACACGACTTTAGCGCGACTTTGTACCGCGACTTCAACGCGGCTTCAGCGCGACTTTAGCGTGACTTCAGCGCGACTTCGGCAAATTACGAGGCAACTTGAAGTCGCCTCCATGACAGGCGACTTCGCCTGTGGCCAATCACCTCTCTGGGAGGGAGGGGGGGAGGGAGGGGTTTTCTCTGCAAAGTCGCTTGACTTTACAGAGAGATCCGACTTGCAGGCGACTTACATTGAGTTGAATGGGTACAAGTCGCCTACAAGTCGGATAGAAGTAGTACAGGAGTCTTTTCTGAAGTCGGAGCGACTTCAGTAGTGTCAATTAAGACGCTCCCATTGCCTACCATGTTAACCTAAATGCAAAGCGACTTGGGGCGACTTGGGGCGACTTGAGGGCGTACAAGTCGGATCCCAAGTCGCCCCAGTGTGAACCGACCCTAAAGGTGACCAGACCTTACTGAAAAATCTAAAGAAGGCCTCGCTCTCATAATGAAGAACAGTCTGGTTTAGGAATTAGTGGCTGTTCGTTATGAATTGCGGATTTAAACATTCAGCATTCACACCTTCAATTAGTGTGTAACCAAGGTAATTATAAAGCCATACAACCTATTCAGACTGAATCAGTGATTTAGCAAACCATGTTATTATTATGTCATTTTTGCTAGACTTATGATTTTCAGGGGAGGCTTTACTGGGCTTATTAGAGCACACTGAGAGTAGACTGGCAGATAAGCAGACACCTATTTGTATTATATCCATGTCACTGCATGAGCATTTCAAATGGCCAAAATGATTCTAATGGGCAAACCTTCACAAATAAAAGATTTTATGTTGAAAGTGGAAAAACCACAATCAAACAACTGAATGCTGTGCAATGTGGTGCTTAAATTCTTTATTGCTGGCTGGGACTGTCACGCTTCCTCCAAATGTAGTTAAAAGGTCAGTCTGTCAACAATGAATACCTCAATTAGGGAACATTTATGCACGGGAAGAAAATGATCACTGCCTCAGTATTTATACCAAATTCGCTCATAAACCATAGAAAGACATTTGTCGCGAGAAAATGTTCTAATTTCTTGCAGTTATTTATTGGGACCATTCTAATTTTATAAGCGTGCTAAAGATAGCAAACTATTACTCCATCTTTGTGCTAATACTATGACTGGCCACAGATAGCTTTTTTTGCCATTTTGCTGAAGCCAGAGCCCCTGAACAGCAGTAAATCATAAAGCAGAACTAAACCCATGGATTTAAAAAAAAACAGGTACATTCCTGGAATGTCAGGATTGCTAACCGTCACATTTGCTTGTGTCCTCGACCAAACTGTCAAACCATCAAATGGCCGGTGTCATAACTGATCACATGTGCAGCACCATGGCAGTTGCAGATCGAAGAGAAGCAGCTTCCTTGGCTGTAAAGCAGGGGTCTCAAACTGGCGGCCCTCCAGCTGTTGCAAAACTACAAGTCCCATCATGCCTCTGCCTGTGGGAGTCATGCTTGTAACTGTCAGCCTTGCAATGCCTCATGGGACTTGTAGTTTCGTAACAGCTGGAGGGCTGCCAGTTTGAAACCCCTGCTGTAAAGGATAGGAGGGTTTAATTCCGCTTTAAGGCTGTCAGCAGATCAGCCTCTACAAATAGCACCAAGGACTGTCATATTTTTGCCACACCATAGGGATCCTAAGTCCCTACCCAGAAAGGGAACTTTCAAGGCCTGGCTGAGCCAGTGTCAGGCCCAAACCTGTGCTAGCTGGTCCTAAAAGTACAAGTGATGTGCTGGAGGTGTTGAGGAGGAATAGTCTACAAGCAAGTGTTGTGCTGGAGTGAAGACTGGAGTGTATATACAGGGAGTGTATATAGTTGGTCCCGTGTAAATATTCTGCAATTTAATGGGCATCCCATATTCCCTTATTATTTCACAAGTTATTTCCCCTCAATAAAAAAACAAAGCAAAGTGCATGGACTGTTTTCTGTCTAAAGAGTAACTGGAAATTGTGTGCCTGGCTGGGCAGGGTGACAGGTGGACTACAACACTCAGCAGCCCTCACGAGGGTACCGCTACACAAGTGTTTCCAATATACGTGTAGCAATAACTCACGGTGGAGCTGCTGATTTAAAGCGGGCTGTTTCCGTCACCTTTTTACCTGTAGTTTCACCAATACCAGATTTAGAGTCCACGTTGAACTTATCATCTAACAATGTAGGCACCAGTCACTTGAGTACTTTTCCATTGCTTTAATGGGAGATAACTGGAAGAAGTAGCAGGAAAGAGGTAGAAGAAGAGTTGCAGGGAAGTTCAAATACCTTTTCTTGGTGTAGCACTAAGGAATTGAAATCTCGGGGATGAAAATATCTTCAGTTCAGGATTAAATCTTTGCTCGCCCGGATAGGTCTCTATCACTAACCTAACAGCTGGTATGCAGCACGAACAAAAAGTCTCTGCCACAGACTTGAGTGAAACAAAACTGTACGATCCTCTGCCACAGGATGTAGTAGTTTTCAGTGAACAGCAACACAGTACCAGAACCTTTAAGCCGACCCGGCAGTACTATGTGGTAGGTTAACTTAAGATGCGTCCTCCAATTGAGTCACCAGGTCCCTCTCCAGACCAGCGCTCCGCATGATCCTTCCATGACGGGTCCTCCCCTGGATTCTTCTTAATTGTCCAGCTTCTTCCCGTAGGACAGACAGCACAGGACCATCTCCGCAGCAGTTGTAGTAGGCCCCAGACGGAGTTCTGGCCCACCCACACGCTGCAGCATCGCAGTCCCCCGGGCCGGAGGACCACGAGGTAGGACTCCTAGCACATACCTGTCAGCCAGGAGGGCCAGCAGGTGGAACAAAAAGACCCAGAAATATGGCATCTGTCACCTAAATACCCCCTCCCAGAATGCACCGCAGGGGACAACCTCTGCCGAGTTACTTCTAAGAAAAAAGAGCACTCAATACACCTCAGTCTGCTGCTTTCCAGCTCCGGTCTGTAGTGACACCGACATCTACAGGTGACGGAGTAGAACTGCACGCAACAGAACCAACAGAAGCTAATTTATCTATAGATTAAATCTGAACCATGTACAGAACAGATGACCCACTACATTTACATATAAGCGGTAGATTAAAAATCTACCAGCGCTACATACATTTCCACTGATAGTGCAGAGGAGATTTAACCTCTGTTTACTGATTATTGTTCTGCAAGAGATCATAATGAAAGCTTTACGGTCAGTGGAGCGTATCTTTTTGCTGGCAACTGTACAAAGTGTCAGGAATAACCTGAGAATTAGGAAATCACATAGTAGATAGCTCCTTTGTGCAGCCAGGGATATTTCTTTAGGCTTATCTGGAGGGTCATATCTCCACCAGATGACGCTGGAATGATCTCTACTAGGTAGTGGCTTTGCTGGTGAATGCTGATACAGGCTGGACTAATGTGCAGAATCTTGTCAAAAGTCTAAAGATGGAGGAGCAAACAATTGCAGGCATGCAGAACACAAGGTTGTCTCCCAGGGCAATGAATCAAAAGACAAGATGCATGGTTAAGAAAGCCGAAAGTCAGGCAGGTAGAAGATAGAACAATTCCAAAGGCAAGTCAGGTGAGATAACCAAGTCAAGCCAGATAGCTCATTTTTGGGGGGTTAAGAGAAATTACCCTCCCTAAACAGTATATTGTTAGGTCAGAGGTCTTGAGTTAAAATTTATAGAGACCAGTCAGTAACATTTTATTCTGGCAGAGATACGAATCATATGTTTGCCTTATAACACACCAAAGCCCCCCTTTACCTCACAGGCACCCCTGTACATCAGTGTCTTCAGCCTACCCTTTACATCATAGCCTCCTTTACATCACAGTCCCCTCTTTTCATCAGTGTACTCAATCCTTCCTTTACGTCATTGATCCCTCTTTACATCAGTGTCCTCACCCCCCCTTCAAATCACAACCCCTCCTAACATCAAAATCTCCCCTTATTATCAGTGTCCACAGTCCCCCTTTACATCACAGCACCCCCTCCCCCCTCTTAAAGCAGTCGCGCCATGTCCATAGTTCCCCTTCACAGCCACCCTTTACATTGCAGTCCTCTTCACATCACAGCCTCCTTTTACATTACAATGCCCTTCAAATCACAGTGCCCCTTCACATCACAGTGCCCCTTCACATCACAGTGCCCCTTCACATCACAGTGCCCCTTCACATCACAGTGCCCCTTCACATCACAGTGCCCCTTTATATAGCTGTGCCCCTTCACATCACCGTGCCCCTTCACATCACCGTGCCCCTTTACATCACAGTGCCCCTTTACAACACAGTGCCCCTTCTAATCACAGTGCCCCTTCACATCACAGTGCCCCTTTATATCACAGTGACCCTTCATATCACAGTGCTCTTTCACATTACAGTGCCCCTTTATATCACAGTGCCCCTTCACATCACAGTTCCCCTTCATATCACAGTGCCCCTTTATATAGCCGTGCCCCTTCACATCACAGTGCCCCTTTACATCACAGTGTCCCTTTACATCACAGTGCCCCTTTATATCACAGTGCCCCTTCACATCACAGTGCCCCTTCACATCATAGTGCCCCTTTATATCACAGTGCCCCTTTATATCACAGTGCTCCTTCACATCACAGTACCCCTTTATATCACAGTGACCCTTCATATCAGTGCCCCTTTATATAGCTGTGCCCCTTCACATCACAGTGCCCTTTTATATCACAGTGCCCCTTCATATCACAGTGCCCCTTCACATCACAGTGCCTCTCACATACCAGTGCCCCTTTACCTCACAGTGCCTCTTTACATTGCAGTCCCCTTCACATCACAGTGCCCCTTTACATTGCAGTCCCCTTCACATCACAGTGCCCCTTTACATTGCAGTCACATTCACATCACAGTGCCTCGTTACATTGTAGTGCCCCTGCCCCTCACATCACAGTGCGCCTTCACCTCACAGTGCCCCTTTATATCACAGTGGCCCTTTACATCGCAGTGCCCGTTTATATCACAATGCCTCTTTCAATGAAAGCATCCTCTGCACAGTCCTATCTTCTGCAGGGCAGAGGCACCTATCAGCCTGGGAATCCTTTCCTGGGTTCCTTGTCTGGTAGCTGCTGTCATTTTCATCTGGACGGAGCATGGGAGCTGCCCAACCTATTATGTTAACAAGAGGATGATTATCTGCTTGTTAATTTGAAAAGACTCCTGCTCTCTGTCCAGATCTGCAGCACCTCCCGCCCTCTGCCTTGCTGTGAGGATAACAGCAGCTGCTGGGTGGGAGACCCGGGAGAGGACACCCAACTGCTAAATGGTCTGGACAGGACTGATCATTCGGTCCAGATCTGGACCGCAGTTCACCATTTAGTGATCTCTGCTGTGAGTAAAAAAAGAGGATAGGGGGGGCGTGGCTTGGACATGGCTGAGTTGGAAGCAGACTTCCAGAGCTCCTCACACCCAGCAGCTTAATCAGCCAAAACCGGCGGAAATATCGCGCCCACACGGGCCCCACTGGAATGTCCCAGCACCAGATATCCTCCTCGAGACAAAAGGGCACAGCCAAGCACGGAACCAGCTCCATCGGCTCATATTTTGGCGGCGGAGGGCAGCCGCATGGTGGGACGTCCAAGATGGTGTCCGGGAAAGGCCGCAGGACGGACGCTGTAGCGGGGACCAGAGTGCTACAACACCCTGCTGTGTCTCCCATACTGACACCCCAGCTGGTAAGAGACATTGCCCCCCTGAATCCCCTGGCTCTTTAGCCTCACATGATCAGAGCTCTGACATTCAGAGCTAGTGGGTGACCGGGACTTGAAACAACATATATGGTCCCTCCCCACAAGAGAGGACCTGGATCGCTTTGTTTTCAGACAAGATATAGAGCAGCTGAAGGCAGACACCACTCAGCTAGGCACCAGGCTAGAGACTCTGGAGCAGACTGTGGAGGAATCCCTCCCTGCCATTACCCAGCTCAGGGACAAGTGCATTGCCCAGGATCACTAAATAGAGACTCTTATATCACAGCTAGATGATTATGAGAATCGCAGCCGCAGATCTAATATCCGCATAAGGGGGTTGCCAGAGGCAACAGCTGCCAAGAACATGGTTCCCACCCTGCAAGGCATATTTAAGGAACTCCTAGGCCTCCCCCCTACGGCAGCCGACGAGATTGACAGGGCACACAGGGCCCTCTGACCCCCCTCACAGGATGCAGACAACCCCCTGACATAATCTGCAAACTGCACAAATACACTGTCAAGGAGCAAATCATGCAGCTTATGCACAAACGTCCCTACTTTGACTTTGATGGCGCCCGCATATCCTTTTACCAGGATTTATCCTGTCGTACCCTGATGCAGCGCAGAGCACTACACCCCTTTTGGAAAGCCTATGCACAGCTGGCATAACGTATAGGTGGGGGTTCCCCTTCAGCCTTCACGCGGCATGAGATGGTAAATCTGCCAATCTACGCTCTAAAGATGACCTCCCGCGATTTCTGTCACAACTGAACCTGGAACCAGTGGACTTCCCAGACTGGAGATGCTCTCTGGATGTCCAAACACCACCAGCACCCCAACCCTGGCATCAAGTCCGGCCCAATCGGAACTCACGGAACAGCAAGCATTCTTCCTCCGCTACTGCAAGACAGGCGTCCCTTGCCGGTGACTGAGGCAATTCCAGACCCCACTACTGACTTACTGTTAGCCCACTGACATCTTCTGGACCTGCCTGCCACCTAAAAGTGGCTACTCATGTTACGCACACACCATGGGTGTAATACCCCATGCTTCCTCTTTTGAAGCCACAGATTTTACTACACCCATTGCACATGGGCGACTTCACTGAGCGGCTGCCCAAGGGCAATGACACTAACATACCCCTTTCATCCAGGGTCTCGACATTTGCTAACTCCCTGGAAAAGTACAGCTCTAACACCAGTGGGGAGCAGGAACTTCCTGGCTTTCTATGTCTGATCACGTACCCCACATAGGACAGCCCGTATTTGGCATCAGCTCGGTTATGGGCATCTTGCCTCACATAGATGGCCCCCCCATGTTAGGAGGGCCATATGAGTCAGGCGAACTAATTAATTAATGGTAAACCCACATACGGCCATGGATGCCTTAGTGGGCTCGATTTACAAGTTGTTATGTTTATTCTATGTTATGGTAACTTCTCCTTTTTCTTCCCCCCTTTTTTTTCTCCCCCTCTATTTTTCTTCTTTCTTTTTTTCTCAGAATGTGGAACTGTTATCACCCTCACCAGGTCCAGCAGAATCAAGATGGTCGTTTGGACAACCCTCCCCGGATGCAACATGGCTACGGTTAAGGTAGTGACATATAATGTGTGTGGTTTGTGCTCCCCCAACAAACGCAATAGGCTATGGTTAGAATTGAGACAACTGGGGGCACAGGTTCTGTTTCTGCAGGAGACCCACTTTACCAATTCCTCACTCCCAAAACTACCCACCCACCTCTTCTCACAATGGTACCTGAGCAACTCCCCAAAATCTAAATCCCTAAGACACGGCCATAGCTATACATAAGAATTGCCTTTCAACCCTCTGACCACCGAGGAGACCCGCAGGGGCGCTTTGTGTTCCTGAAAGGTACCATTATGGGCCAAACATACACATTCGCCACTCTATGTGCTCCCAACTCCCAACAACTCACGTTTATTGACCAAGTCCTAACCAACCTGGGAGACTTCCAGGAGGGTAGGCTAATCCTAGGAGGGGATTTTAATGTTAGCCCTGACCCCTCCCTAGACACTTCTGCAAACAGATCCACACATTCACACGCATTTTTAAGGCACTTCCGTAAGACCCTTCAGGGACATACCCTGGTGGATTGTTGGAGAGCATTGCACGCCTCAGAGAAGGACTTTAGCTATTATTCTAGTGTCCACAAAATGAACACTAGAATAGACCTCTTGCTAGTGGACCAAGGCTCACTTGACATGCTGTTAGACGCCACTATCGATCAGATTACTATCTCCGACCATGCCCCAGTAACCCTCACACTCTCGCTATCCCAAGCAATGGCCAAAACACGGTCCTGGAAATTAATGGAGAACTTACTAGATGATTTGAGGGTGGTGACGGGGGTACAGGAGACTTTGTCCCACTACTTTGCAGAAAATGCCAATGGTGAGGTCAGCGATGGCATTCTATGGGAGGGACACAAGGCAGTTGTTCGAGGCACCCTTATCGCACTAGGTTCCAAAATAAAAAAAGAGAGTCAGGCAGACTTCCAGAGAGTTTTACAGGTGCTGCAACGCGCAGAGCTTAGCCACAAACAGACACCAGACCCCGAGGAGTTCCGCCGCCTGACCGAATTGCGTATGCTATTTTCAAAACTGCTAGATCGTAGAATTTGCCGAAAATTACGTTATATGGCCCATACATATTATGAGCACGGCAACAAATCCGGCAGGTTACTGGCGTGGGCGCTTCGTAAAAGGCGTATTCTAGCTCATGTCCATAAGCTACACTCTCCAACCGGAGTACCGGCCCAACATACATCAAAAATAGCTTCCATGTTCCGCGACTACTACGCGACCCTGTACAACCTGGACTCTGCCTCCTCTCCAACAGAAGTGGCTCTTAAGCAATCCCGTATAGCAACATATCTTTCTTCAATAGGTCTCCCCAACTTATCCTCAGAACAAACAACAGAACTAGAACTCCCTATCACCACAGCTGAACTGCTGGCCACTATTAGGTCTCTCCCCACTGGAAAAAGCCCTGAACCGGATGGCTTTACCAGGGCCTACTACCTAAAGTTCTTTGATAGGCTCCAGGCCTCTCTTTGCACTCTCCTCAACTCCCTGCCTACCAACGGGCATCTCCCACAGGAGACCTCGCCGGCACACATCACAGTACTCCCGAAAGAAGGAAAAGACCCCACCCCACCACAGAGCTATCGCCCAATCTCCCTGCTAAACATGGACCTTAAGATATTCTCAAAAATTCTCGCCAACCGCTTTAAACACCTCCTACCCAAGATGATACACGCTGACCAGACAGGTTTTATAGTGGTAAGGGAAGCCAGGGACAACTCTATTAGAGCTCTCCAGCCCATCCACTGGGCACGCACACGCGATCAAATACCTCCTTACTTGATTATGTCTATGGACACGGAAAAGGCATTTGATCGCGTGGATTGGGACTTTCTCAACGCAGTACTACGGAGAATGGGTTTAGGCCAGCATATGCTACACTGGATCTCAGTGCTCTACACGTCCCCTCCTTTTTCATGTGGTGGATCCCCTTGTCTCGTTGCCAAATCTGATGGGAGAATTGTCTGCCTATGGAGAGGTATCCAGCGTCCGCATTAACCTCACCAAATCCGAGATCCTGCCGATCACTGTCCCCCCATCTCTGGCATCCTCCCTGAAAGGATCTCTTCCTTTCACGTAGTCGTCCCCCTCTATGAGATACCTAGGCGTCCAGCTTACAGACCGACTCGACTCCCTATACACTCACAATTATGCCTCTTTACTCAAGAAGATCTGTCAAGATCTGCAATTCTGGGACAAAGCGTCCTTCACATGGTTTGGCCGGACGAACATCTTTAAAATGACGATACTGCCCTGCATCCTTTTTCTCCTGCAGATGGTAACTGTGCATTTACCTAAGCGCTTCTTTATGGAGCTCCGCAGCCTCTTCATTAAGTTTGAGTAGGGTGGTAAGAGACCACGCCTTGCCATGGCGATGCTACAAAAATCTAAGCTAAAGGGAGGTCTGGGCATACCTAATGTATTTCAATACTACCAAGCGATCCTACTGCAGCGTATCTTAAATTGGAGATTCCACACAACCCTTAAGCTATTGGTTGCCCCAGAAAAGCCAATGGCAGAGATCTGTCTTATGCGCCCTGGTTACCCAGGGAAGATAGATGGTTCTCTGAATGGGTGTCCCCACTAACCGTACACTCCCTGAGGATATGGGATAGAGCGAATGTCCTTTTGGCATTGGCACCACGGACATCCCCGCTGGCTCCTGTAGGAGGGTATCCGTGGTTCTCCCCTGGGGAGCGGGTGTCCTTTCTCAGAACTTGGGCAAGCAACGGGGTTGTTAGCCTGGCACGATTTGTAGGAGACCGCTTGCTAATTCCACTTGCCACCCTAAGGGAGCAGTACGGTGGCTTTCCCTTTGATTTCTGGAGGCACCGTCAACTAGAAACTTTCATAGCCAAGTGCTACAGAAACACACAGATTAGGACTAACCTAACGGAATTTGAACGTATGTGGGCGGTGGACACCTCCCTTCCCCATGCGATCTCGGCTCTGTACAGGATGCTAGAGACAGCAACACCTAGCCCTAAGCCCCTTTACATAAAGGAATGGGAGCGGGACCTACAATGTTCACGGAAGAGCAGCTACATCACCTGTATCGACAGACTCATTCGAGCTCAGTAGACTCCAGGACCCAAGAAAACAATTATAAGAGCCTTTCCAAGATGGTATAGGGTACCCACTACTTTGGCTAGAATTTTCCCCTCTGCTTCCGACCGCTGCTGGAGGGGGTGTGAAATGAAAGGAACATTCCTCCATATATGGTGGGAATGTCCAGTGGTCTATAGTGGGTACACATACAGTATATCAGATGGTTAGGGTATAGACATCCCAGCATTTTGCTCCACACTCCCCCCATGCCTCTGTCTCACTACATGCGAAGCGCTCTCCCCCACTTCCTCAACGCAGCTAAATGCCTTATACCAATACATTGGAAAAGCTTGCACATTTCAAGCGAGCTCGACTGGTTGGGGAAGGTGGGGGAGATTATGGAGGCAGAGAGCTGGCTCGCTACCTGTAAGGACACTCGTGAGCGATTAAAACTTGGAAAAACCACGTACATGACACGACCATAGCCTCATCTAGCTTAGACATTGTCTTACTTACCTTAGTAGATCCCTCCTTTGGGAGACTTGTCCAAGCGAACCATCCTCCAAGGACTAATGGCTCTACATAAAATGGGCCCAATACATTAACGAACCTGGTGAGAATTCTCCTTTAAATTACTCTCCTTCCCTATTTCTTTCTCTTACTATTTCGTCCCTTTTTTTCTTTTACTGGTGTTTTTTCTTTTAACACCCTTAGTTCACCCTTGTATCCGTCTTCGAGCTACCTGGACGGTTACCTAGTGTTTGACCAATCTAGGTACCTCGAGTTCACTTATGATATCTAAGCAATGTGAGTCATATATGCAATAACCCTTGACCGTATGTTTGAGATCACCCTACCCTCTCCCAGCTAGGGAGAGAGGTTTGTCCACAGAGATCGAATGTATGGGACAACAAGGGTGCCCTTATAATCACAACAAGTTGATATGTCTCTCTGCTGATACTGTTGTCCTCATTGGGACCATACTAAATGTACTCCCTGTTCTCCCCTACCCTTTATCCTTTTCCCTTCCTCCACCCCCCCCTCACCTCCTTTTTATATGTGTGATCACTTGTTGTAATGACAAAATGTTTCTAAAATAAAATAAAGATTATATTAAAAAAAAGAGGACTAGAACATTTGCAGACCCCTTGGCCTCACAACAATCAGCTGTACCTATTTTGGTTTGACTGGGACAGCTGTGAGGAGATGAGGAACCCCATCCCCACAATTTTTTTTTTCTTCCTTCCGATCTGGCCCCCTCCCCCCAACCTACGGGTTTTTATTTACTTACTAGTAACAAAATAAACCTAAAAACGATCTTGGAATCAGCCATTGCTTAAGGATAAAAATGTTACAGCTGTGCAAGTTTGTAGTTCTTCTGAACTTTGTTTGTACTATTTTATTATGTCTCATTGCCGGGACTGTAATGTTGCTGTAAGATTTTTATACAAAATGCACAAAACTGTTTGCACAGGAATATGCAGTGCTTAGGGTGAGGTAAGGCATAACAGAGGCAGGTACACGATAACAAATCTGTCTGGACACAAGATCATTACACAGGGATTCATCACACATGATACAAAATCTATTTGTGTACAGAGCCAGCCTCATTGCAATAGAAAAAGCTTCCCAGTAGAAGAGCATCCTTTCCAACAAAGCTTCTCCTGAGCAAGAGCAGAAGAGTGAGTGAGGGAAGGGCAGAAATGCCCAAAAAGGATGCAAGACACCAAAAAATGTGGGGGGGGGGGGGGAGGAATACCCTTCTATATTCCATAATGGGCCCTGGTAGTGGCCTAGAGGTGTAGGTCGGGGATAGCTGTGCTGGCTCCCTGTCAGACATGTAGTGTACAGCAGATCCCAGTGATCGGTGCTCTGGCACTGCTCGTCTCTCGTGACCAATATGGGAGCGGGGTGCTGCCTGTGTCTGTGTCCCCAAGTCCCTCCTGTGCTTACCAGTCCTCGGGTCCCTTCTTCTCAGTGCTCGCTAATCCCCAGCTGCTCTCTCCCTGATCGCCTCCCCAGCTCTGATCCAAGTCCCTCCGACCGTTCCAGGCTGTCAATGTCCAGGGCCCCCTCTGACACTGTCCTCTACCCTCTACTCCTCCATTGAACCCTGTGTGGGAGCCCTCTCTTCTTCCTGTAACTCCCATCTACCCTGCACCCCTCACCCCTCTACTCTACAGAACCCCCAAGGAGCTTACAATCTAAGCTCCCTAACTCACATTCATACACATACTAGAGCCAATGTACCTCCCAGCATGTCTTTGTAGTGTGGGAGGAAACCGGAGTAACCAGAGGAAACCCCACGCAGGCGCAGGGAGAACATGCAAACTCCAGGCAGGTTGCGCTGTGGTTGGGAATTGAAGCGAGGACCCCGGTGCTGCCAGGCAGAAGAGCTAACCACTTAATTCCTCTAACTATACAATGTAACAGCTCCTATGCTGCACTGCATGTGGATTAAGCTGGACTCGTAGGAACATCTTAGTCTGCCGAAGACAAGCAGTTACTCATTGGGCCATTTTATATTTAAATGTCATTTTATTAAAAAGCCAAAAGAGAGAAATGAGAGTGAAAAGAGAATAGTTTGTATAGAGAGGGAAGATGGTGGGAGGAATGGCGGTGCTGGAGGAACTACTTGGAGGATATTAATGGATAGAAATCTGCTGATGGAGCTGGTGCCAGTCTGGGCACTGGAATGTGGAAGCATAGAGATTGTAGGAGGAGCTTCTAAGGGGATTTATTAATTAAAGCGCGTTGTAAGATGACCTTGTCATTTTCTTTTTGGGTGATTGGTGAAGAAATGCTGATTTGGTGGTTTTTGGTGATAGAATAACGTGTGATTGGCCCAGAGATACTCAGGGTTCTGGGGGGGAGGGGCATTAGCACCATCACTGGCGGAGGAGCACTTTTTATATTGCATTTAAAGGATCACTTCTATAAAAGCACGGAAGATGGGATGACGTTTGAAAATAATAATATTTATTATAATAATAATTGGAATAAAAGTGACCCAAAACATTTTTTTTTAAAGGACAGTGTCAAATAAAAAAAAAAAAAAAAGTATGTAGCAATAACTCACGGTGGAGCTGCTGATTTATTATCGGGGCTGTTCTCTGATTCCTCCACCCCTCTTAACTTGTTCAATCCCCTTGACACAGCTGTAGTGCAGTGTTGTAGTGACATTAATACCAATTATAGCTATCAATATACACACATATATATTTCTCTGACTCTTATATAGATATATACCTATACATGAGTGCTTGTGACTCCACCTGCAGGAGAAAAACAACACTGCACACAAACTTCTGTAATAACCAAAATAATTGCACTTTTTACTTAAATGATAGGTATATATATAAGTTATTACAGTGACTACACTATCACACCAACGTAGTGTGACAGTGCAGTAAATATATACAATAGTCTTTTTACGCAACACAGATATACATAGATTTATCCACACACACAGAACCTTCTTGAAAAATCCCTTGATTAGTGTGTCTCCAGGTGGGACCAGTGTTCAAAGTGAAATCGTATAAGCTCTGGACACCTTCCCACCTCCAGCACACTGTAGCAAGCGCAAAGACACAGGAATGCAAATATACCACACTATAGATATCAGGGACCCCCCCCGCTTTAAACAGTAAAGTCACTATCCCTTTATGAATATTTGCAGGGCCCTGCAATAGGAGAGATAGTCCTGATGTCTTCAATCTTCGCTAGCTATCAATCAGTATTTGTAATCCACAAGAGAGTTCTTCTGGAGTGTTGCGCAGTGCAAAGTTATACACAAAGGTAGTTATAATCAGGCAAATTGATTGCGTGTTCTTACTTGAAGGAAAACAGACATCTAGTATCAGTCCCTGGATATTGAAGTCTGTGTAAATGTAATGCTTCCCAACTAAATTGTTCTGTGGGACTATCAGTCTCAGCAACACTTTGTAACAGCTATAACTGTGTGTAATGTTGAACAAACTTCTGGGCGTTAGCCCTCTCACCGCACCGTACCCGGACAGATGGATGTCTCCGTTTCAGCAGTTCCCAGTCCATATGGAGCCACCACCACACTGTCACGCCGCTCCGTTCACTAATGACCAGGAGTCCTCGGTTATCTCCTCCACGGGTCCCTGGAACGATCACTTCTGCTGCTCCAGCACACTGTGATCAATAGCAGGATCCTTGCTGCTGCTCCGCTCCTTCACAAAGTAGGCCACAACCCTGTGGGACACACACACCCACAGAGTTCTACTGGCAGGCCACACGTCCCAGGAACAAGAGACCTAAGATGACCGCTCCCAGCCCTTTTATATCCTCCCCACAATGCAGTTCAATTCTCCTCTGGTCCATGAGCATTGTGGGTAGGTCATAGTTAATGCCAAATAAAGAAAAGTGTAGCGCTAACAGTTATAAACATAATCAGTAATCATGTACATAGTTTGACCCAATATATGAGGTACATAAATGTGTATAATAATCCTTTGGGAATGACACACATTAAGTCCGTAATGTAAAAAGAAGTGCTAGTGATACACTTATCATACAATATTCAAAAAAGAGAGTAACAAAAGTCCTTAAAAAATATATAACACCAAAAGGTTGTGAAGAAGCTTTGTGTGTGTGTTGATAGGAGATCCACTACCACTTGAATCGGGGGCTTACCGGAAAGATTGGACACAGATGGGTGTACACCCACTGGGTCAATCTAGCTTGTAACTGTGGGGATCCACGATGGTATCTGTACAGCGTGAGCGTTAATCTAGGTGGCCCAGGTGCTTGCGAATATTATATATAGTATAGGGGATAAATTCACTCAGGCATCCTGCCCGCTTACGACGACATTAATTCCTAACGGGCCCGTTACCGAAACTCGACGAGACCAGCCTTACCGAACCCCACCACTCAGCCTCTGCCCTCAGCGGAGTGACGTCACGTGGATTTATCCCCTATACTATATATATAATATTCGCAAGCACCTGGGCCACCTGGATTAATGCTCACGCTGTACAGATACCATCGTGGATCCTGACTAGTCTCCCAGTTCCTGCTGCTGAAAAACATCCCCACAGCATGATGCTGCCACCACCATGCTTCACTGTAGGGATGGTATTGGTCAGGTGATGAGCGGTGCCTGGTTTCCTCCAGATATGATGCTTGCCATTCAGGCCAAAGAGTTCAATCTTTGTTTCATCAGACCAGAGAATTTTGTTTCTCATGGTCTGAGAGTCCTTCAGGTGCCTTTTGGCAAACTCCAGGCGGGTTGTCATGTGCCTTTTACTGGAGGAGTGGCTTCCGTCTGGCCACTCAACAATACAGGACTGCAGTGGTGGGTGGTGCTCAAAATTTTTGCGGGGGGCGCAAACAAACTTCTGAAAAATACTTTAAAAAAAACATCAATTGCAGCCTCACCGTGCCTATCAAATTCAGCCACTGTGCCATCAATTGCAGCCACTGTGCCATCAAATGCAGCCACTGTGCCCATCAAATGCAGCCACTGTGCCCATCATATGCAGCCACTGTGCCCATCAAATGCAACCACTGTGCCCGTCAAATGCAGCCACTGTGCCCATCATATGCAGCCACTGTGCCCATCAAATACAGTCACTGTGCACATCAAATACAGCCACAGTGCCCATCAAATACAGTCACTGTGCCCATTAAATGCAGCCACTGTGCCCATCAAATGCAGCCACTGTGCCCATCATATGCACCCACTGTGCCCATCAAATACAGCCACTTTGCCCATCATATGTAGCCACTGTGCCCATCAAATGCAGCCACTGTGCCCATCAAATACAGCCACTTTGCCATCAAATGCAGCCCCTGTGCCCATCATATGCAGCCACTGTGCCCAGCATATGCAGCCACTGTGCCCACCAAATAAGCCACTGTGCCCATCATGTGCAGCGACTATGCCCACCAAATACAGCTACTGTGCCCATCATGTGCAGCCACTGTGCCCATCACATAAAGCTATTGTGCCCATCATGTGCAGCCACTGTGCCCACCAAATACAGTCACTGTGCCCATCATATGCAGTCACTTTGCCCATCAAATGCAGCCACTATGCCCAGCATATGCAGTCACTGTGCCCATCATATGCAGCCACTGTGCCCAGCATATGCAGCCACTGTGCCCACCAAATACAGTCACTGTGCCCATCATATGCAGCCACTGTGCCCACCAAATACAGTCACTGTGCCCATCATATGCAGCCACTGTGCCCACCGACCCCCCCCACTCGTGGGGCTCGCGCCTCTGGCAGCACCCCCAACCCCCCCATGCACGGCTCTAAAAGACCCCCTGGCACTTACCACAGCAGCTCCTCTCCAAGTGCACCAGAGCGACAACGACCTCCAAGAAATCCAAGTACAGCATTCGTAGTCCTTAGTCATTTCACATAATCCTGTGAGAGCTGCACTCATGCTTTCTATAGCCAACTCATGTAGTTCTAGCTGTTTTCTAATTGCTCTAGTTTCTCTGTTTAACATAGCAATGTCATCTGAATTCCTCTCCATTATCTCATCCAATATACTTGAATAATTGTTCAACCTTTTCATCATGTCTATACCCCATCCTGTCCAAGAAGGAAACCATGCCCAGGCCATATCTTGTTTATGGAACAATTCCCTTTTGTCGCGGTGTTTGAGGGGGTATCTAGGGTGTATACTGGCCTCTAAGGGATGTCCCCTTTTATCATCCCCTACCACTCCCATGACAGGTACCAAGAGTCCCCTTTTGTCATCCCCTACCACTCCCATGACAGGTACCAAGGATGCAAGATAACACCATCCCTTAACATAGACGGGCACCCAGGGATAACACACTTTCCCACAACATACATAGATACTTTGTTCCAGTGCAAAAGGTCTCTTAGCGACAATCTTGTGAGTGTACTTGTCCTGTGTTGCGATTATAAATTGGTGGAATATATCACGTACATTATCAGAGAGGGAGGAAAAGTTATGCAAAGTACAATTTAGCTTTGGGTCAGATACTTGAAACAGTGAGCAGGCATCCTTGGCTCTGCCCCTGCATTCGCACATGGAGATGTTAAATATTGACCTGCTACAAATGGAGGGGTTAGTCTGTGTCTCATTCCCTAACTTAAAACACCAATCAGGGGAATGACTTTTACCTGCTATTGGAAAGGTAACAGTGTTGTTTATGTACAGAGTAGATATGTTAGTTAAGAAGACAGGAGGAGCCTCGTTGAGGAAGGAGGAAATATTTAAAGGTACAGCCAAAAGGGAAATTCGGGCCGTGCTAGGATGTCATTTGCTACATATCCAACATTCTTCATACTCTGATTTTTGAGCATAAGCATACTTAAATTTTAGCAAAAGCATCTTATCAGTAAAACTATCTCCAATTTCTCTCTTTGTTCTAGCTTGTGTCACTGTAGTTCTGTTCTCTTGTGTGTGTGTTCCCACAGATACTTTTAATTGCACCCAAATCTTCAGGGTGGTAGATACAGTTAGTAATGATCCAGATGGGTAGGTAAACTATCAGAGAGATCAGGATCAGGAGGCAAAATTCCTTGCCAGAAGTCTGTGGTGAAATAAGCGAGGTTATCTTCTCTGGCCGGACCTGCTTTCTCAGGAATAGAGATGAGCCGAACACCCCCCCAGTTCGGTTCGCACCAGAACCTGCGAACCCCATTGACGTCTATGGGACTCGAACATTCTAAATTAAAAGTGCTCATTTTAAATGCTAATTTGCATGGTATTGTCCTAAAAAGGGTTTGGGGACCCGGGTACTGCCCCAGGGGACATGTATCAATGCAAAAAAAACTTAAAAATGGACGTTTTTTCGGGAGCAGTGATTTTAATGATGCTTAAAGTAAAAAAAAAGTGAAATATTCATTTAAATATCGTACCTGGGGTGGTGTCTATAGTATGCCTGTAAAGTGGCGCGTGTTTCCTGTGCTTAGAACAGTCCCTGCACAAAATGTCATTTTTAAAGGAAAAAAAGTCATTTAAAACTGCTTGCGGCTTTAATGTAATGTAGGGTCCTGGCAATATGGATGAAAATCAGTGAGATAAACGGCATGGGTACCCCCCAGTCCATTACCAGGCCCTTTGGGTCTTGTATGGATATTAAGGGGAACCCCGCACCCAAATTAAAAAAGGAAAGGTGTGAGGGCCCCAGGCCCTATATACTCTGAACAGCAGTATACAGGTGGTGCAAACAAGACAGGGACTGTAGGTTTGTTGTTAAGTAGAATCTGTTTGTAATTTTGAACTGGTACATTTTTAACGTGTTTAGCTCCAGCCAAAAAATCTATTTTAAGGTTTTTGGAAAACATAAGGAAGGGTTATCACCCCTGTGACATTTGTTTTGCTGTCTGTGCTCCTCTTCAGAAGATTTCACCTCACTTTTTGTCCCAATTACAAATTTTTTTGTGAAACAAGGATTGGTGATAAAGCATCAGTGGAAAGGAGAAAAGTTTTTCCCATATTAACTCTTACAGGAGAGAATTTCCCTTCCTAGGGGTAGATTTCATCTCACTTCCTGTTGTCTCCTTCCGTTTGCAAGTAGGAGTCGTTTGTAAGTTGGATGTTTGAAAGTAGGGGCCTGCCCTATATACTCAGCAGAAATTTGGGCCTTAGGTGTTGTTGTGGCCACAACACTGTAAGTCCTCACAGGGCCCTGCTGTGAAATATTAGATCAAGAATTATAATTACATGCCCCTGTTGAACAGGGGCAGAAAAATTGGGCCTTTGGTGGTGGTGGTGGCGCTGGTGCCACAACACTGTAAGTCCTCACAGATACTCTTGGTGGGCGCAGAAACGGGCCTTGCTGTGAAATATTAGATCAAGAATTCTAATTACATGTCCCTGTTGAACAGGGGCTGACAAATTGGCACTGGTGCTGGTGCCACAACACTGGAACCCCTCAAAGATACTCCAGTTGGAGAGCAGGAACTAGCCCTGCTGCAAAGAATTGCATCAAAAATTGTAATTACACGCCCCTGTTAAACAGGGGCTGAAAAATTGGGCCTTAGGCACTGGTGCTGGTGCCACAACACTGCAACCCCTCACAGATACTCTAGTTGGAGCTCAAGAACTAGCCCTGCTGCAAAGAATTGCATCAAAAATTGTAATTACACGCTCCTGTTAAACAGGGGCTGAAAAATGGCACCTTAGGCACTGGTGCTGGTGCCACAACACTGCAACCCCTCACAGATACTCTAGTTGGAGCGCAGGAACTAGCCCTGCTGCAAAGAATTGCATCAAAAAGTGTAATTACACGCCCCTGTTAAACAGGGGCTGAAAAATTGGGCCTTAGGCACTGGTGCTGGTACCACAGCACTGCAACCCCTCACAGATACTCTAGTTCAGGCATGTCCAAAGTTCGGCCCACGGGCCCGCGGTCCGGTTTTGAACGGCCCGCCTGGTTATCTAAACCAGCCTTTCTGAGCCAGTGTGCCACGGGATCAGGGCTGTCAGATGAGCCCGATCCCCTGCCGAACAGTACATCGGCACTGTGAGAAGCTCCGTCAGCCTCAAAAGTGAAAGTAAAGAGCAGAGGAGTGTGCTGTGCTCTCTGCTTCCCCCTACAGTGCAGTACCCGGCTGAATGAGGAAGCTGGAAAGGTACAGTACTGTGCTAGAAGCTAGATTCGTTTTAAAAGGGCTTTATTCATGTGTCTATGCATGTGTGTCTGTCTGTGCATGTGTCTATGTGTATGCATGTGTCTTTATGTATGTCTGTATGTATGTGTGTGCATGTGTCTTTATGTGTGTGCATGTGTCTTTATGTGTGTCTGTATGTGTGTGCATGTGTCTTTATGTATGTCTGTATGTATGTGTGTGTGTATGTGTGTGCATGTGTCTTTATGTATGTCTGTATGTATGTGTGTGCATGTGTCTGTATGTGTGTGCATGTGTCTTTATGTATGTCTGTATGTATGTGCGTGCATGTGTCTGTATGTGTGTGTGTGTGTGCATGTGTGTGTATGTGTGTGTGCATGTGTCTGTATGTATGTGTGTGTGTGTGCATGTGTCTGTGTGTGTGTGTGTGTGTCTGTATGTGTGCGTGTGTGTGCATGTGTCTGTGTGTGTGTGTGTGTGTGCATGTGTCTGTGCGTGTATGTGTCTGTATGTGTGTGCATGTGTCTGTATGTATGTCTGCATGTATGTGTGTGCATGTGTCTGTATGTGTGTGTGTGTGCATGTGTCTGTATGTGTGTGCATGTGTCTGTATGTATGTCTGTATGTCTGTGTATGCATGTGTCTGTATGTGTCTGCATGTGTCTGCATGTGTATGCATGTGTCTGTGTGTATGTATGCGTGTATGTTACTTTTAATCTGCCCCCCCCCCCCAATTCCTGTACCATCAAAACTGCTTTTGTAGGGCTTGTTTGTGATAGCAGCCAGATCGCTTTTCAGAGGCATTTGCCAGGTGGTAAAGAGGCATTATGTTGCCTCCTCACCACCTGTTTTAAGCCCATAAATGCAGCATCACTATACCGCAACTGTGCAATGCACACAGTTACGGGATAGTTGCAGTGCAGCCCCATTCAGCATGGGTATACCTCCAGCTGCAGCCACAGCATGTGTACACCCCCAGCTGCTCCCTCTGCAGCTAAAGGGGGAGAAGTTGGGGGTAGTAAAAACAGCTTAACCATATAGATTTACTGCCCCTCCAGCCTGACATGTGAACAAGCCCTTGGTTCACATCTGTGTGGCTGCATGCTGCGTGTAGGGCAACCCATTCATTTCAATGGGTTTCCCTACCCACAAAAATGCAGGGAAAGAAGTCCCCAACCTTTTTTTTTTTAAATTGCACTGCACCAAAAGCACCCCACGTTTTCTAATGTGTGGGGTACCATTAAGAATTAACGGTACCCCTAAAGAGCAGAGCATTCGTCTGTGTGTCGGGAACGAGCGCAACAAAGGCAAGAGAATTCTTGTTGGGCAGTGTATTGGTGCTCAAACGAACACACTTAGACCGAATTTTAATGGTTCAAAGAATGTCAGGCAAAATGGTCGGCCCTCACACATGTTCACTTCATCAAATCTGGCCCTCTTTGAAAAAAGTTTGGACACCCCTGCTCTAGTTGGAGCGCAGGAACTAGCCCTGCTGCAAAGAATTGCATCAAAAATTGTAATTACATGCCCCTGTTAAACAGGGGCTGAAAAATTGGGCCTTAGGCACTGGTGCTGGTGCCACAATACTGCAACCCCTCACAGATACTCTAGTTGGAGCACAGGAACTAGTCCTGCTGCAAAGAATTGCATGAAAAATTGTAATTACATGCCCCTGTTAAACAGGGGCATGTAAAATTGGGCCTTAGGCACTGGTGGCGGGACTGGCAGCGCCCAGAACCAAAAATGTTCTTACAAGCTATCATCATGATCACTGAGGAGGAAGAGGATAATTACTCAGTATAACAGGATAGTCACTCAAAAAAATGTATTCGGTTACATCAGCATCAGGTGCTTGGTAGCTGGTGGTGATCCAAGACTGATTAATTTTTATGAAGGTCAGTCGATCGACTGAGTCGGTGGACAGACGCACCCTGTGATCGGTTACAAAACCTCCAGCAGCACTGAATGTGCGTTCCGAAAGAACGCTGGATGCAGGACAGGACAGTAGCTCAATTGCATACTGTGCAAGCTCTGGCCAGTGATCCATCCTCAAGACCCAGTAACCCACAGGATTTTCGGTGGGAAAGGTGTCCAAGTCAGATCTTGCCCCTAGGTATTCCTGCACCATGTAAAACAGACGCTGGCGATGGTTGCTGGAACCGATCATACCTTGGGGCTGCGGACTAAAAAATTGTCTGAACGCATCGGTGAGACGACCACCTTCTCCACCGCTCATTCTTTGACCGACCGAAGGAGCAGCAACACGTTGTCCAGAAACAGGAGTTTGTAACCTCCCAGTCTCTGGGAACACCTTGCACAGACCTTTCTGCAAGGCCTCCCGAAGATGTTTCATCCTCTGCGACAGCAAGATAAGGTCCGCAACCTTACCCTTGTAACGTGGATCAAGGAGGGTTGCCAGCCAGTATTGTTCCTTCTCCTTGATACCACGAATACGAGGATCCTTCCGCAGGCTTTGCAGGATCAGGGAGGCCATGCAGCGCAGGTTTGCTGAGGCATTCGGTCCGGAGTCCCATAGGTCACTAAGGACGACATGATCCGCAGCCACCTCCTCCCAGCCACGTACAAGTCCATGTGTTTCTTGGGACTGTAAATGATCCCTTAAAGCAGGGGTCTCAAACTGGTGGCCCTCCAGCTGTTGCAGAACTACAATTCCCATGAGGCATTGCAAGGCTGACAGTTACAAGCATGAGTCCCATAGGCAACAGAATGATGGGACTTGTAGTTCTGCAACAGCTGGAGGGTCACCAGTTTGAGACCCCTGCCTTAAAGACTGCTGCTGATGCTGAGTGCCAGGCTCCACCTCCATACTGGCACAATCCTCCTCCTCCTCCTCTTCCTGTGTGATCGGCGAGCACGCAGGAACACTGTCTGGATAAAGGGGGCCTTGAGAGCTAAGGGAGTCCTCCTCTTCCTGCCTCTATTCTGCCTCAAGTGCCCTGTCCATTATTCCACGCAGCGTGTGCTCCAACAGGTGGACATGGGGGACAGTGTCACTGATGCATGCACTGTCACTGCTCACCATCCTCGTGGCCTCCTCAAATGGTGACAGGACAGTGCATGCATCCCTGATCATGGCCCACTGGCATGGCGAAAAAAAAACAAGCTCCCCTGACCCTGTCCTGGTGCCATAGTTGCACAGGTACTCATTGATGGCCCTCTGCTGCGTGTGCAGCCGCTGCAGCATGGCCAACGTTGAGTTCCACCTGGTGGGCATGTCACAGATTAGGCGGTTCTTGGGCAGGTTCAATTCCTTTTGGAGGTCTGCCAGCCGAGCATTGGCATTATATGACTGGCGGAACTGCACACAGACTTTCTTGGCCTGCCTCAGGACATCCTGTAAGCCCGAATACCTGCCCAAGAACCGCTGCACCACCAAGTTAAGGACGTGAGCCAAACAGGGCACATGGGTCATTTGTCCCTGTCGGAGGGCGGAGAGGAGGTTGGTGCCATTGTCGCAAACCACCATTCCTGCCTTAAGTTGGCGTGGCGCCAACCAACTCTGAACCTGCCCCTGCAGAGCTGACAGAACCTCTGCCCCAGTGTGGCTCCTGTCCCCCAAGCACACCAGCTTAAGCAGCGCATGGCATCTTTTGGCCTGCATACTTGAGTAGCCCCTTGAACGCCTACGGAGCACTGTTGGTTTCGAGGACAAAGCACAGAAAGAGGCCATGGAGGAAGAAGAAGAGGAGGGGGTGGAGGAGAGAGGTGTGTCAGAATCATTAGTAGTGGCATTTTGGAGGCGTGGTGGCGGAACAACCTCCAACACTACTGCACTTTGTCCTGCATCCTTCCCAGCTGCCAGCATAGTCACCCAATGCGCGGTGAAACTTAGGTAACGTCCCTGTCCATGGCTGCTGGACCATGAGTCAGCGGTAATATGCAGCTTACCGCTGAACGCCCTGTCCAGCGAGGCATGGACATTGCCTTCCACATGCCGGTAGAGAGCCGGAATCGCCTTCCGTGAGAAAAAGTGGCGTTTGGGTACCTGCCACTGAGGAACCGCACATTCCACAAACTCATGGAAGGGGGCAGAGTCTACCAAAAAAGTAGCTGTTGAAATGCTAGCAATTTTGCCAAGCTAGCATTCAACCGCTGGACATGTGGATGGCTGGGAGCAAACTACTTGGCTGTGACACACCTAATTCTATACATTCATTCCTCTCAGTGCAGGTCTCAGAGAGAACTGAAGGTATAGTGGGGTTGGAGATCTCAGCTGATGAGGAGCAAGGAGAGGTCCTCTTTGTTCTTTGGTGTGGGTCTTTTAGATACGCTTGCCAATGAACTGCATGGCAGGTCAACATATGTCTGGTCAAGCATGTGGTGCCCAAGCGGGAGATGTTTTGGCCACGCGAGATATGCTTAAGACATATGTTGCAAATAGCAGTGGTGGGATCTGATGCACTCATCTCAAAAAAGGCCCACACCAAAGAACTTTTGGAATAACGCGCAGAGACAGCAGCGCCCTGCACATGCGGAGCTTTGCGGTGTGATGCAGTCAGTGTGCTGCCCTTAGGCTGGCCCCTGGAGGGCATCCTGCCTCGTTGGTGATGTGCCTCCTCCTCCTCCCTCCTATCAGGCACCCTCGTTGAGTCAGTGACCTCATCATCCCCTCCCTTCTCATCACTGGAGCAAACCTGGCAGTATGCTGAAGCAGGGGGAGCATGACTGCCAGATTGCTGTCCTTCTTGGGCACCCCCTCTGTCCTTGCTCACGTTACTGCCTTCATCTAGCTCAGTATCATCATCAGAGCCTTCTAAACGCTGGGCATCCTCCTGGAGCATGTACCCAACACTGTGGTCAACAGTTCGAGGGACTCCTCAGGAGGACATGGTGGGGCTAGGGAAGGAGTCACTGATGCCATTGAGCTGAGGGAAGAGGCCGCGTTGGCAGCTGCTTTGCCAGACAAAGTACCCTGAGCATGGGTGAGAGAGGATAAGGAGGATGAGGATGGCTTGGTCATCCACTTGACCAAGTCTTCCGCATGTTGCGGCTCAACACAGCCAGCTGCCGAAAAAAAGGCCAAGCGTGTCCCACGGCCACGTGCTGATGAGGATGCACCGTCTCCATGACCAGCACTGTTGCCTCTAGACACAGAGCCTGCTTGTCCTCTTTTATTGGCTTGTGACTGTCTGCCTCTCCTTGTTGGCCTGCAGTGAGATGTAGCTGCACTAAGCTGGGATATATATATATATATATATATATATATATATATATATATATATATATATATATATATATACTGATACTGCAGCTAGCAAAATCAACTGCTTGCCTGTAGTATGAGAACACCACCAATCTTCTACAGGTAGCTTTAGATGAACACTGTGCAGAGGTCGCACTACACTAACTTGTAGCTTTAGCTGAACACTGTGTAGAGGACGCACTACACCAACGTTAAAATAATGTAGCTGCCTCCGGTAGTGATAGGATTAGGAAAACACCACCAACCTTCTACAGGTAGCTTAAGCTGAACACTGTGCAGAGGTCGCACTACACTAACGTGTAAATAATGTAGCTGCCTGCGGTAGTGATAGGATCAGAAAAACACCACCAACCTTCTACAGATAGCTTTAGCTGAACACTGTGCAGAGGACGCACTACACTAACGTTAAAATAATGTAGCTGCCTGCGGTAGTGATAGGATCAGGAAAACACTACCAACCTTCTACAGGTAGCTTTAGCTGAACACTGTGCAGAGGTTGCACTACACTAACGTGTAAATAATGTAGCTGCCTACGGTAGTGATAGGATCAGGAAAACACCACCAACCTTCTACAGATAGCTTTAGCTGAACACTGTGCAGAGGACGCACTACACTAACGTTAAAATAACGTAGCTGCCTGCGGTAGTGATAGGATCAGGAAAACACCACCGACCTTCTACAGATAGCTTTAGCTGAACACTGTGCAGAGGTCACACTACACTAACGTGTAAATAATGTAGCTGCCTGCGGTAGTGATAGGATCAGGAAAACACCACCAACCTTCTACAGATAGCTTTAGCTGAACACTGTGCAGAGGACGCACTACACTAACGTTAAAATAATGTAGCTGCCTGCGGTAGTGATAGGATCAGGAAAACACCACCGACCTTCTACAGGTAGCTTTAGCTGAACACTGTGCAGAGGTCGCACTACACTAACGTGTAAATAATGTAGCTGCCTGTGGTAGTGATAGGATCAGGAAAACACCACCAACCTTCTACAGATAGCTTTAGCTGAACACTGTGCATAGGACGCACTACACTAACTTTAAAATAATGTAGCTGCCTGCTGTAGTGACAGAATTAGGAAAACACCACCAACCTTGTACAGGTAGCTTTAGCTGAACACTGTGAAGAGGACGCACTACACTAACGTTAAAATAATGTAGCTGCCTGCGGTAGTGATAGGATCAGGAAAACACCACCAACCTTTTACAGATAGCTTTAGCTGAAAACTGTGCAGAGGTCGCACTACACTAACTTGTAGCTTTAGCTGAACACTGTGAGGAGGACACACTACATTAACTTGTAGCTTTAGCTGAACACTGTGAGGAGGACGCACTACATTAACTTGTAACTTTAGCTGAACACTGTGCCCTACACTAACTTGTCAAAAAAACTCTCTCCTGCGCTCGGGTATCTAGAACCTCAATATGTGGTCAGGCCAGAATGCTTCAGTAGTGTCTGCCATCTTGCAGCCCTCCTCAGAATAATGGGTATTTATGGGCTACAAAAAGAGAAGAAAGAAAGGAGGGCGCACCGACCTAGTGCATTACCACTGATAGCGTTTATTAAAAAAGTAAAACAGCAAATGGATACTCACAAACGAGCATGAATGACAAGCATGGACAGTAGCTGCAGGTGCGCAGTGACAAACATCAGAAAGAAACCGGGACCGGACATCAGGTGGATGAGGCAATGGCTGACGCGTTTCGGGGGAGAACCCCTTTCTTCAGAGCCTAAGCGGGTAGACCCGTTTAGGCTCTGAAGAAAGGGGTTCTCCCCCGAAACCCGTCAGCCATTGCCTCATCCACCTGATGTCCGGTCCCGGTTTCTTTCTGATGTTTGTCACTGCGCACCTGCAGCTACTGTCCATGCTTGTCATTCATGCTCGTTTGTGAGTAGCCATTTGCTGTTTTACTTTTTTAATAAACGCTATCAGTGGTAATGCACTAGGTCGGTGCGCCCTCCTCTCTACACTAACTTGTAGCTTTAGCTGAACACTGTGAGGAGGATGCATTACACTAACTTGTAGCTTTAGCTGAACACTGTGAGGAGGACGCACTACACTAACTTGTAGCTTTAGCTGAACACTGTGAGGAGGACGCACTACACTAACTTGTAACTTTAGCTGAACACTGTGCACTACACTAACTTGTAGCTTTAGCTGAACACTGTGAGGAGGACGCACTACACTAACTTGTAGCTTTAGCTGAACACTGTGAGGAGGACGCACTACACTAACTTGTAACTTTAGCTGAACACTGTGCACTACACTAACTTGTAGCTTTAGCTGAACACTGTGAGGAGGACGCACTACACTAACTTGTAGCTTTAGCTGAACACTGTGAGGAGGACGTACTATGCTAACTTGTAACTTTAGCTGAACACTGTGCACTACACTAACTTGTAGCTTTAGCTGAACACTGTTCAGAGGGCGCACTACACTAACTTGTAGCTTTAGCTGAACACTGTGAGGAGGATGCACTACACTAACTTGTAGCTTTAGCTGAACACTGTGCACTACACTAACTTGTAGCTTTAGCTGAACACTGTTCAGAGGACACACTACACTAACTTGTAGCTTTAGCTGAACACTGTTCAGAGGACGCACTACACTAACTTGTAACTTTTGCTGAACACTGTGCACTACACTGGGATGCATATATATACACAATACACTGTAAGTGCAGGTAACTGACTGACTGTCCTGCCTAATCTATCTAACTTAAATCAAATGACACTGTCTCTCTGTCTCTGTCTCTCAACGCCGGAACACACTACACAGGGCCGCTGTGCAGGCGGCCTTATATAGTGTGGGGCGTGTACTAAACCCCCTGAGCCATAATTGGCCAAAACCACCCTGACTTTGGCCAATTACAGCTCTCTCTCCAGACAGCGCTGTGATTGGCCAAGCATGCGGGTCATAGTGCATGCTTGGCCAATCATCAGCCAGCAATGCACTGCGATGCCGCAGTGAATTATGGGCCGTGATGCCCCACACATATCGTTCGCAATTCGGCGAACGATAAAACAGCCGATGATCGAGTCGAACATGGGTTCGACTCGAACACGGAGCTCATCCCTACCCAGGAACTCCTCCTTCGTCTGCTTGGACTTCTGCTTGAGGGCCTCCTTTATCCAAGGTCTCCTTCATGCTCCTAGGGCTTTGGGTAACCTTTTTTACTTGGCTGGCATAGATCCAGGACTGGCAGTTTTCCACTAGGATGGCTGTTCTGGTCACTGCAACCACTGTGGTAGGAGGTCCAAAGGGATACTCTTGCTTCTTATTTCTGTTCAGCTGTTGGACCACCACGGTGTCTCCCACCTTGGTGAGTAGTTTCCTGTGAAGAAAAAGGAGAGGTGCGAGCAACATTTCTTTCGACTGTATCCAATGTTTCAACCACTTTTCTTACATATTCTTCCTGTATTAAATCTAAATCTCCCTTTCCTATCATTAAAAGTGCTCTGGACCATGGGCTGGGGAAAGGTCTACCCATCAAAACTTCAAAAGGTGAATACCATGTTGTTTTGGAAGGGGTCATTGTTATTTCTGCCAGGACTGCTGGGAGGACCTTTTTCAAGTAGGCAAAGGTTCCTCCTGTGGCCTTTCTTATTTTGTCTTTTATTGTTCTGTTCATTCTTTCTACTATCCCTGAGCTTTGAGGGTGGTAGGGAATATGAAACTTCCATTCTATCTTGAGAGTTTTTACCAAGTCCTGGCAGACCCTGGCCATGAAAGCTGGACCATTGTCCGAGTTTATTTGAAGTGGGCATCCCCATCGAGGAATTATTTCCTGAGTGAGGATCCTCACTACTGTTTGTGCATCTTCTTTTGTGGTCACGAAAAGTTCAACCCATCTTGAGAACATGTCCACAATTACTAAAAGATATTCCTGTCTTTTGCCTAGTTTGGGCATGTGTGTGAAGTCAATCTGCAAATGTGTAAAAGGAGTTGTTGAATATATCAGGTGTTCATGTTTGGCCTTTTGTGTGATGTTTGGATTGTTCCTGCTACATGTAATGCATCTTGATACATAATCCTTTACCAGCAAGATGCATTCTGTGATATAAAAATCTCTACTCAGAAGATCAGCCGTGACCTGTATACCTGTGTGACCTATTCTGTGGTACTGTGAGATGAAGAGTGATGCACTTCCCGCTGGTATACATGGTTTCCCCTCTTTGCTGAGAAGTCCAGTTTTTGGATCTTTCTGCACACCCTTTTTATCCCAGTCCCTTAACTCATAATTTGATGCATAATCCTGGAGATCTGCGAGTGACTGTTCAAATGGGGATAGGTCAGGTATCAGCATAGCCATTTGGATGTCTGCTGTCTGTGAGATAGCAGCTTGTTTAGCAGCAATCTCTGTCTGTTGGCTTGTATGTGCTCTGCAATGTACTATAGCCAGTGTTTTAGGTAGCTTGATAGCTTTTAGCAGTGACATTACCAAAGAAGAATGTGAAATGTTCTTTCCATCTGCTGCCACGAAGCCCCGCCCACTCCATATCACACCAAAGTCGTGTACCCATATTTCGAGTCAGTGTAAATGTTTACGTCCTGACCTTCAAAGTGCTGGCATGCTCTAGTGAGTGCAATTAATTCAGCAGCCTGTGCTGATTGATATGGGATAGGCTTGGCCTCAAGCATAACATCTGGAAGCTGCACAACTGCATACTCTGCATGGTATGTGTGATCATTTGGCCTAGAGCAAGAACCATCTACAAAAATTCTGTGCATCTGGCAGTGCTGTGGAAGATAAATCAGACCTGGGTGATGTGCCTTGGTGAATGAGGTTTATGCAGTCATGTTGTGGCACAACCTCATCCTGTTCTCCTTTTAATCCTAAAAGGGTGTTTAAAATTGGTGCTGGGCCTGCAGTAGGAGAAGCATTCTTGATGTGCAATTTTGGATTGGACAGCAAAATCACCTCATATCCGCTCAATCTCTGAGCAGACATGTGCTGTGTATGTACATTTTTCAACAGGATTGACACATTGTGGGTGGTGTGAAGTGTGGTGTCGTGTCCCAGAGTGAAAGAAGTGGCCATCTCAACCACCATCGCACGGGATGCTAGAGCTCTGAGACACGCGGGCATGCCTTGAACCTGCACCGGGACCATCTTTGAGAAAAAAGCTAAAGGGCGCAGTCTCCCACCATGTTCCTGGGCCAGTACTCCTGTCATGGTTCTGCAATTTTCCCTGGCAAACAAGTGAAACATCTTGCCATATTCAGGGAGGCCAAGGCTCGGGCTGGTAACCATTGCACATTTCAACATGGCAAAAGCATTTAACATTTCATCAGATCATTTTACAGTATCAGACATTTCAGAGAGGGTTGCTTGCATCAATATATTGTCATAGAAAGAACAGTCAGGTATCCACTGGCGGCAGTAACCAATCATTCCAAGAAAGGTAAGCATGTCTTTCTTGGTAAGGGGGTGGGGCAGACCCACTAAAGTGGCAGCTCTTTTGTGACTGACTTTCCTAACTCCCGGAGACAGCACAAACCCTAGGTACTCAACCTCCTGTTTACACCATTGTAACTTGTTCTTAGATACTTTGTGACCACATACATGTAACCATTTCAATAATGATAGGCTATCAGCTCGGCAGTCCTCCTCTGAAGAACTACAAATCAAAAGATCATTAACATACTGCAACAGTACAGAACCATGAGGGGCAGTCCAAGGCCAGAGGGTGGCTTGGAGTACTATAGAATAGACCACAGGTGAGTCTATGTAACCCTGGGGCATTCTACACCAGGTTAACTGGCAATTGCGTTGGTCAAACGACACAGTAAAAGCAAAGAGTGGCCGTGTCTCCTCATCAACAGGGTCGGAGAAAAAGAAAATTCCTTAAATCAATCACAGTAAAATACTCTGCATCCTATGGTATGGCAGTAAGTATTAATGGCACATCAGGCACTATTGGGGCAATCGGTACCACTAGGCTATTGATGGCCCTTGGGTCTTGTACAAACCTATAGTCACCATTTGCCTTCTTTACCCGGTTAATGGGAGTATTGTAGGGCGAGACAATTTCCCTTAAGATTCCTTTCTTTAAGAAATCCTCGACTATTGGCTGTAAGCCATCCTCCTTTTCTTTTGATATGGGGTATTGTCTGTGATACATAGGCTCGGCCCCTGTTTTTAAGGTGGCTTTGTAAGGTGTACAAGGGATAAATCCCACATCCAGTGAATTTTCTGCCCAAACTGCCTTCTCTATTCCTCCTTCAATCACATCTTCTGTCAAGGAGATGGATGGAAAAAGGGTGAGGATGTTAATCCTATCAGATTCTACATATAAACCTCCTTGCTTTGTGACTTTCATTGTAATTCCCAGTTCTCCTAGTAAATCTCTGCCCAAGAGATTCACCGGACAGCTAGGTATTATTCTGAAACAGTGTTAAATCACTGATCCCATTCCAGTCAGGTCAATGATTGAAAGGGGTGGTGTTTTAAAAGTTTTGGTCAGTACCCCATTTATTCCCATTGAAGGCTCAGCATTTGTGACCTCTCCTCGATAAAAATCCTTGCTAATTGTGCTGCACGTAGCTCCAGTGTCTAGTACATAAGGGGTTAATTTTCCATTCACATACAGTGAAATGATTGGCTGCTCTTGATAAGAGTGAGAGATAAGGGGAAATGCTGGGATACCACCTTCAGGGCAGTTTCATTGTTGTTGTTGATGTTTTTGCCAGGTGATGGGAAACATTGCATTGTGTTGCTGTGAATTCTGCTGTTGTTGTGTACCAGAATTTTGTGGGGCTGCATATGAGGCAGGGGGTCCTGTGTTAGTCAGTTCCTGTTCATAGTAAGGACACTGTATCTTCCAGTGTCCAGGGTCTCCACAATTGAAACACCCTCTTTTTCTCTGTGTGTAACTCCCTCTTTGTCCTTGCGCCCTCCCTCTGCATCCCCCTCCTCTCTTTTTATAAAAGTTTCCCCTTTGATTTCCTGAGAAATCATTTTGATAATGTGTCTGCACTGGTGTTTGTTTAGGAATGTCAAAACATCCTGCAGCATCCTTCTCTGTCAGCTTCTTGCAAAAATCAGTTACCGTACTTGTAGTCCAATCTGATATTTGCTGTCTTACTGTAAGTGCATGTTTAGGGCCAAGGTTGCTGAGGTATGTTTGTATTAAGAGACTGTGCATGTTATGCTGAACAAGTCCTCTTGTGTCCAAACTTCTATAAATCTTTTCCAGAATTCTAACACAGATTCTGCTGGCTTTTGTTTGCAAGCTGGTAGGGAAAATTTGATGCTGCATGTCCTCATGTGATGAGGTCCTTATCTGGTTGTGGAATGTAAGTGGGAGGAGGCGGGGCACATGGTACAAGCATAGAGAAGGTTGATTTAACCCTTAATTTACCATCCCATGACTCTGCTAAACCCATTGTGGACAATGTTTGGGCTAGGATCCTATAGGGAGCCTCAGTCCAGCCAGGGATCTCCACAGCATGCATTTTTATTTTTCTTTCTAAACATTCTGATTAGGTTCTTGTAGATACTGAGTCTTTTTTTTTTCCTTCTTGGCAAAATGCCAATAAGCACTCCTTATGGCCAGAGGTTCCCCTGATCATAAGCAAGCTTTGTACGTTATTACTTTTTTTATGTTTATAACCAAACAATTTTTGTTCATATTTCAAATTTTCGGCAGAATGCCAACAGGTTCAAACAGTGCCTTTAATTGCGGTAGTACTAATGGCACAAATAATTCCCCACTATCTATTATGGTCAGTGAGATATTAGCACTTGAACCCTGTTAGCAAAAAACCAAAAATCCAAAATTTTCACCGACTTCCCCTTTGCAAGAGATGTCAGTAGAAAAAAGAATTATTCCAATAGCATGTTTTGATCAAAAGTTATCCTCAGAATATCCTGCCATTTACAATACGATACAGGTTATATCTTATACTTTAGAGTCAAAGCATTCATATGTCAATCATTAAAAGTAAGCATCAATACATCACCGGATATTGTAGCATCACTCTACATTTCATTATAACTCAGTGCAGTGGAAAGGTGTCGTCTTACCTTACGAAATTCCACACTGACAGATTGCCGTGATTTATTTCGAGTTCGATTCCTTTAAAGGGACCTGTAATTCATTTTTAGACCTTGATAAGTTTAATTGCTCTGAGAAGCAATAATAAGGCTGTTCTGAATTAACAGCGACATAAGCCCTGGGAGGGCTTCAAAGACTGCTCTGTGTACAAGATTTATATGGGCAAATGTAGTCCCCAATTTGAGAGTCAACTCACAATGTATGTGGCATGTAAATAATGCCACTTCTGGTAACTAGGCAAGATGGCCGCTCGGCGTGCATTCCACGCCTCGTTTTGGGGCCATTATAATCATGTACCGGAAGTGCTTCAGGTAGAATGGACCTAGCGTCCACGAATCAATTGGGCATTACATTTGTATTGGACATTGAGTAATATATTCAATGTCCATAGTGTACTGAGGGAACATAACAATACAGAGAAGGAAAGGCGCGAGTGCGCTGAAAGGAAGTGGCATTGCAATTGTATGTAGAGGGACTTTAGAGGGAACAATTGGGAAGGATTTATGTTAGACATTAAACAGACATGTTGTGTTACGAAGGTTAATCAAATGGAAATGGAGATCCTCTACCATAAGCTCATGTCAATATTTGAACACAAAGCCAGCTTATTTTGGCACATTAAGTACTTTGAGCAGTACATTTCTGAAGACCTGAATCCTAAGGGCCTTAGGATACAGGTCTTCCCAAATATTTGGACAATTGATTATGACTTTAAAGCTCGCTGGGAACGTAACTTACAAGATTGTACAAGAAAAATGATGGAGCTTATGGTGGAACATTACATGCAGGAACTCAAATTGGTAGACTGTGAGACTAAACATATTTATGATGTTGTCTTACCTTACGAAATTCTACACTGACAGATTACAAATTATCTTATAACTCCAATGCAATAGGCAGTTAAGCAAAGAGATGGGGTTTTGTCTGGCACACCTTATCAGACTTTTTCTTATAATTACAGTACTGTATAAATCATAGATTTCTCAGAATCTACGGACTTCACAGAGCCCTTAAAAACTTTCCTGGAGTTTTTATCTCACTGTTTACCCAAAACAGTAGCCGCTGCTACACAGAGCAGTCTTTGAAGCCCTCCCAGGGCTTATGTCGCTGTTAACTCAGAACAGCCTTATTATTGCTTCTCAGAGCAATTAAACTTATCAAGGTCTAAAAATTAATTACAGGTCCCTTTAAAGGAATCGATCTCTAAATAAATCACGGCAAGAGATAAATAGATATAAATTTAGCTCACCGGACGTATTATGATCAATTCCGGATGAGCACCCAAACTGTTAGGAATGTAGATTGTCTAGGGGTATTTTTAGACCCTCGATAACTCACTGCATAAGGTGTACCTTACAATCCCCACAGGCCTGTGAGATTAGCCCATTGAGAGTATAACAAATAATTCTGCGCTACCCAGAAAAGCAAGCAGCTAACACGGCCAGTAGGATATGTGCATAAAACAGATAACAAAATAAGTTTAGCGCTAATGTAAAAAATCAAATAACCACATATTGTGTAGCATGAAGATCATTACATTCCTCAAATCAACAAATCTAAATTAAATGGGGGGACATAGAAAGGTGTATCCAAAGCTAAAAGTCCTCAAAAGGTATACCATACAAAATAATAGGATAATAGTCCTCAGTATATATGTGACTTCATATACAAAGTGTCAGTGTGCAGAAGACATCTGGAATGGAAAAACACCACCACCAACAATAGGGAGGCTTACAGGAACGTTTGAACCCAAAAAACCTACGTTCAATTGGGTCAAACAAGCTTGAGTGATAAACAGCTGATGGAATTCTGTAGAGGATGAAAGAAGATCCTGAGATGATCTATGGGCCGGTGTATACCTCAGAGGTGATGCCCGCAGTGGATGGTGATTAATTAAGATGAATAAAAAACAGCGCTGTATAGGTAAAATGGCCGCAGTGGGGTCCTATCTGACGCGTTTCGTCTCCTTGGACATCGTCTGGGGGGTCCCCCCACTGCAGCCAGCAAGATTTATATAGGCAAATGTAGTCCCCAATTTGAGAGTCAACTCACAATGTATGCGGCATGTAAATAATGCCACTTCTGTTAACTAGGCAAGATGGCCGCTCGGCGTGCGTTCCATGCCTCGTTTTGGGGCCATTGTAATCATGTACCGGAAGTGCCCCAGGTAGAATGGACCTAGCGTTCACGAATCAATTGGGCATTACATTTGTATTGGACATTGAGTATTCAATGTCCATAGTGTACTGTGGGAACATAACAGTAAAGAGAAGGAAAGGCGCGAGTGCGCTGAAAGGAAGTGGCATTGGAATTGTATTTAGAGGGACTTTAGAGGGAACAATTGGGAAGGATTTATGTTAGACATTAAACAGACATGTTGTGTTACGAAGGTTAATCAAATGGAAATGGAGATCCTCTACCATAAGCTCATGTCAATATTTGAACGCAAATCCAGCTTATTCTGGCACATTAAGTACTTTGAGAAGTACATTTCTGAAGACCTGAATCCTAAGGGCTTTAGGATACAGGTCTTCCCAAATATTTGGACAATTGATTCAGACTTTAAAGCTCGCTGGGAACGTAACTTACAAGATTGTACAAGAAAAATGATGGAGCTTATGGTGGAACATTACATGCAGGAACTCAAATTGGTAGACTGTGAGACTAAACGTATTTATGATGACAATACCGTCCTACTTAACCATTCTGACTTTGTCTTTGACACACGTTTAAAAAGTCATGTTCAAGTCTTTACGAAAAATCTATTGTTGAAAAAGGAAGATAAAATGTCGAGCGATAAGCTAGCCTTTGCTGGTAACTATGCATATAACTGGCCCTTGAACAGCAAACAGGGCGGCCGGAACTCTATGCATCCTTATAGAAATACTTTTTAAAAATATGGGAACAGAGTGAGCGATTCTGATTCCTCTGCTACCTCTCTTGCCTCACACAACTCATGAGCCTCTGATCGGGGACGACAGAGGGGTCGAGGTTCGAGAAAACGACGACAGACTGGGAATGGGCAGCAGACAGGTAATCATAGAAAGAAATCAATGGATGAACATGTTCAGCTATTAGATAATAACCACGCTCAACAACAGCACTCTATACCTAAGGATAATGGAGGAATATCTATGTTCCCCGACCTAGCTGCATCTAATGCTCCCCCTACTACCTCCATTTCGTCGGTTTCTTTGACCTCTGCCATTAAATCTGATATTCAACCTAGTATAGCTGACTGTGCACAATCTATTATTTCTTCACGCAATTAGGAAGGATTTTAAAAAATGATGCATTGACCAATTCTTCCAGAATACTAACAAATCTCGTGAGAACACTTTACCCTCATCCGTTTCCTCTCTCGAGAACCCTTCAGAGATCCCTCTCAGGGATACTCAGCAATTAGAAATTATTAATCTTTCATCTTACCCCCTAAGTGTAGTGGAAAAGGAGGTTTTGCAATTGGGGCTGAGTTTCTGCCCTATTTCAACACCTGATATTTTCAACATCATTAAAGATCTGCATCTCTTTTCTAGGAAATTAACGTACAAATTCCTTTTTGATCAGGACAGACAAGAAAAACAAAAAAATCTTACAGAGCAAGAAATTTGGAAGGATTTCACAGTTGCCGAATTTCGGGCACTGAAAGATCTGGTGCTCCTTTTAGAGGATAATGATGCTCCCAAAGACGCATAAAAATTTCCATAATCCACCAGGACGACCGATTGTCTTGGGTGTGGGCTCAATTACTGAGCGGGCCAGCAAGCTGGTTGATGAATACCTTCGCCCTCACGTTATCACATTGCCCTCTTACTTAAAGCACACTACTGACCTGCTAAAAAGTCTTGACGGTCTTACCATCCCAACAGATTGCCTCTTTGTTGCTATTGACATCGAGGCTTTATATTCCTCTATTCCACACAATTTGGGTCTGGAGACTATTTCCAAGTTCCTTGATGAGCGCGGTCCTAAGTTTTCTGGCATGAATCACTTCATATTACAGCTTCTTTCACACATCCTTACTAGAAACGTATTTTCTTTTGACAAATCCCACTTCCTCCAGGTACAAGGGGTTGCCATGGGCACATGTTGCGCCCCTTCTTATGCCAATTTGTACCTGGGGGGTGGGAACAAGACCTTTTTTCTAATGATGATTACACCGACCTTCTTTCCCATATTCTTCTATGGCGTCAGTTCATAGACGATGTATTTATGATTTGGGGCAGATCTTCTACTTCATTTGAACGCTTTATGCAGATGCTTGCTGGGAACGGATACAATTTGAAATTCACAATGGATTTCCACGAGAGCAGGATCTCCTTTCTGGACATCACCATCTCTATTGAAGTTGATGGTACCATTGCTACATCACTTTACCGCAAACCTACCGCGGGCAATACAATATTGCATACCTCTAGTGCACACCCTGATTCACTAGTTCGTAGCATCCCCTTCGGCCAAGACTTACGCCTCAGGAGGAACTGCTCCAATTATATCAATTTCAAACAGGAGGCTGATTTATTATATAAACGCCTATTGGCCAGGGCATATACGAAAACCTGTTTGAAGAAGGCTTATAAAAAGGCGTGCAGTCGCTCCAGACATGGGGTCCTTTTCTCAGAACCTAAACGCAGCAATTCGGAGATATTGAGATTTATTACCACCTTTTCCGATCAGCATCAGGTAATACGTTCTATTCTCAGCAAACATTGGCACATTCTATTGGCCGATCCGACACTCTCGAAGTACTTAGGACCACGTCCTCAGATTACATATAGACGTCCGAGATCTATTAAGGATTTTCTTGTATACAGCCACTACCACAAATCTCGGAATACACAACAAGAACCACCTGGCTTATTCCGTTGCGATTTTTGTCATCTTTTGCTGGAGGGATCTTCCTTTACCTAGCCTAATGGTCAATTACATCGCTTAAAGCACCATGTTACATGTTCAGCCAAAGGGGTCATCTATATCATCTTGTAAAAAGAGTAAAAGATCATGTCTATTATGCCAGCAATGGCATACTAAACAAGCCATTGGATGCCATGTGGCATTCAGGCATAACTATGATCCACATATGTTCAAAATTGCCGTTCTGGATCGTATTTATGATGACCCTAGAGGCGGTAATTTTGATCAAGATTACTCCAAAGGGAGACCCAATGGGTGTATCACTTACAGGCTACATCATACCCTGGTCTCAATGATATGCTTAGTTTTAAACCATTGTTATAAAATAATATATATGTTTTTTCTCCTTTTCACCACTAATCTATGTATAATATGCTACTAACAGGATTATGAGAACTATAATATTCTACTTAGAAGTACTTCTTTATACCCTTGAGCAAACCTGTTACTACAATTACATTTGTTCTATGTATTCACTTATTAGGAAATTATTCTAATGCATATTATATCATTTCATTTTTATCGTACTTCAATTGTGGTGACATGTGGCCTATGACAGAATATGTTTTGGTAATGTCCATCTTCCTAGGTTTTTTTTTTTTTTTTTTTTACTTCCTGCCCTCCAGTGGCCGCTACTTCCTGTTCTATACAGGATGTAATCTGGCTCCTGACACACAGACCTCACTTCCTGTATGTATGTGTGCTCCAGCCACTTATTATGGCTTTCTCCGCCCTCTTGCTCTCTTATACTGCAGGATGTTTCCTTTGTGTCCTATTGGCTAATTTTTGGCGCCATTTTGGTCTGCCACACCCCCCCTCCCCTTTTGGCGCCAAAACACACTATATAGCATTTGCTCACTCACTTCCAACCCAGGAACATCTCTGTATCCTCCTGGGGATTTACATCCAATTCTACCTCAAATGAATACCTTATCCTTTGCTGCGAAGCTACTTTATTTGTTTTTATTGAAGTACAAATGGACCCCAATACTTACTGTGGGTTTTTTTTTCCCCTTTTCTTGTTATGTGTTACCATAGGCTCCCCCAGTGCATTTGCACGGTTCCACATGGACCATTGAGCAGACATGGTTTATGGGCTCATTGGTGCCCCTCCATGGGTGCTGCAGTGCTACTATTTATCATTGGTTATTTATTGGCCCTTCCTTGTTTTAACTGAACCCCGAGATTGGGTGTAAATGGAAACAGGTATTCATCATCTTGTTTTCCTATATTATGACCTCTGTATACACTGCCTCTTGTTATTCTTATGGTCTTTTTTCCTTTTTTTTTTCCCTTGCCTAATTGATGGTCATCTACCTCTATTGCTAAGACCTTGACGTCTATATTTGAATAAATTTGAATTACCGTTTTTGAACTTGTGAAAGTCTCTTTACGAGGTAATTTAGTGGACTAACATAGTGTCATCTCTGGACATAGGCTATTTTTCATCCATTGCTGTACGATATAATATGTTTATGTGTTCATTCTTTTTTAAAATTTTTTCTCATTTTAGTGAAACCCTCTTGTGTATTTACTGAAACCTGAATGTGTCCTGAAGAAGTTCTATACGAAACGCGTAGACACATCGGGGCCTGTATCATGTATATTTTTTTATATAGATGATTTTTTTATTATCTTTTGTCAGTGTCTTTGTATTATATGTATTTATATTGAATAAAATTGATTATATTGTTATTTTGATTATGCTTTCTCAGGTTTGTTGTGCCTCTAAAGTCCGCTCAGGAGGTCCTTGTTGAACCCCCTTCTCTTTTCTTATGACATACAATTTATACGTATGTGGCCATAGGAGTATCCCTCTTTTTCTATTTTTTGTCCTTTAACTGCCAAGTTAAATGTTTTTCCATTCATTTATGAACCATTTCACTGCCAAACCATATTTTTTTCACCTTTTAACCTTTCTTTGAAAAACAAAGATTTTTTTAAGTTTTTGTTTTTTGAAACTCTTTTAGCGCCAAATTCTTTTCTTTTTATTTAACCCTCCCCGTTTTTAACCCTTTCACTACCAAACCAATAGGTTTTTTTACCATTTCTCCCCCATATGTTAAAGCGGAGTTCCACCCACTTTTTGAAGTCCTCTGCATACCAAGCCGCTGTGTGTGCTGAAAACGATTTGGGATATCTTTTTTTTTGTTTTAAACTGTTATAATAAAGATTGAAATCTTCATTTCCTCCTCTTGGCCACAGCCAAGAACTTAATTTCCTGGTCTGCAATGCTTCCTGGGAGATGTTTGTCATCAATCCCAGGAGGCAATAGGCATAGCTGGGCAATAGCATCGGGTTATTTCAAAACCGGAAATGATGCGATGCAAGGTGGCACCATTTTTAAAAAGGGTAACCAGGCTTTTGTTGCCATGGTTATCAAAGCATCTTATACACAGTGATGGGCGGTGGGGGAGGTGGCTGGAACATCTTATCTCTGAGTGCATACAGAGCCCGGGGGACAGCACAGCCTTTACTAATCATTTATAAAAGAGTACTATGATGGGGCAATTTTGATGGGGCAATTTTGATGGGGCAGTTTTGATGGGGCAGGTATGATGGGGCAGTTTTGATGGGGCAGTATGATGGGGGCAATTTTGATGGGACAATATGATGGCGCAATTTTGATGGGGCAGTATGATGGAGCAATTTGATGGGGCAGTATGATGGGGCAATTTTGATGGGGTAGTATGATGGGACAGTTTTGATGGGGCAGTATGATGGGGCAATTTTGATGGGGGCCGTATGATGGGACAGTTTTGATGGGGGCAGTTTTGATGGGGCAGTATGATGGGGCAATTTTGATGGGGGCAGTATGATGGGGCAATTTTAATGGGGGCAGTTTTAATGGGGCAATTTTGATGGGGCAATTTTGATGGGGCAGTTTTGATGGTGGCAGTATGATGGGGCAGTTTTGATGGTGGCAGTATGATGGGGCAATTTTAATGGAGCAGTCTGATGGGGCAATTTTGATGGGGCAGTATGATGGGGCAATTTTGATGGGGGCAGTACGATGGGGCCAATTTGATGGAGCAGGTTTGACGGGGGCAATTTTGATGGGGCAGTATAATGGGGCAATTTTGATGGGGCAGTTTTAATGGGGCAATTTTGATTGGGGCAGTATGATGGGGCAATTTTGATGGGTCAGTATGATGGGACAGTTTTGATGGGGCAATTTTGATGGGGGCAGTATGATGGGGCAATTTTGAAAGGGGCAGGAATGATGGGGCAGTTTTGATGGGGGCAGTTTTGATGGGGCAATTTTGATGGGGGCAGTATGATGGGGCAATTTCGATGGGGGCAGTTTTATTCGGGCGATTTTGATGGGGGCAATTTGATGGGGCAGTATGATGGGGCAATTTTGATGGGGGCAGTATGATGGGGCAATTTTGATGGGGCAATTTGACAAGGCAGATTTTTTATGGTGGCAGTATGATGGGGTAATTTTGAAGGGGCAATATGATGGGGCAGCTTTATTCGGGCGATTTTGATGGGGGCAATTTGATGGGGCAGTATGATGGGGCAATTTTGATGGGGGCAGTATGATGGGGCAATTTCGATGGGGCAATTTGACGAGGCAGATTTTTTATGGTGGCAGTATGATGGTAAAATTTTGAAGGGGCAATGTGATGGGGCAGCTTTGATGGGGCAATTTTGATGGGGCATTTTTGATGGGGCAGTATGATGGGGCAGTATGATGGGGCAATTTTGAAGGGGGCAATTTGATGAGGCAGCTTTGATGGGGCATTTTTGATGGGGCAGTATGATGGGGGCAATTTTGATGGGGGCAATTTTGATGGGGCAGTTTTAAGTGGGCAATTTTGATACGGCAGTTTTGATGGGGGAAATTTTCATGGGGGCAATTTTGATGGGGCAGTTTTGATGGGGCAATTTTAATAGGGCAGTATGATGGGGCAATTTTGATGGGGCAATATGATGGGAGCAGTTTTGATGGAGCAATTTTGATAGGGGCAGTATGATGGGGCAGTTTTGATGGGGCAATTTTGTTGGGGGCAGTTTTGATGGAGCAATTTTGATGGGGCAATTTTGATGGGGGCAGTAGGATGGAGCAATTTGATGGGGCAATTTTGATGGTGGCAGTATGATGGGGCAATTTTGATGGGGGCAGTATGATGGGGCAATTTTGATGGGGCAGTTTTGATGGGGGCAATTTTAATGGTGGCAGTATGATGGGGCAGTTTTGATGGGGCAATTTTGGTGTGGGCAATTTGATGGGGGCAGTATGATTGTGCAATTTTGATGGGGCCATTTTGACGGTGGCAGTATGATGGGGCAGTTGTGATGGTGGCAGTATGATGGGGCAGTTTTGATGGTGGCAGTATGATGGGGCAGTTTTGATGGGGCAGTATGATGGGGCAATTTTGATGGGGCAATTTTGATGGGGGCAGTATGATGGAGCCAATTTGATGGAGCAGGTTTGATGTGGGCAATTTTGATAGGGCAGTTTAATGGGGCAATTTTGATGGGGCAGTTTTAATGGGGCAGTATGATGGGGCAATTTTGATGGGTCAATATGATGGGACAGTTTTGATGGGGGCAGTATGATGGGGCAATTTTGAAAGGGGCGGTATGATGGGGCAGTATGATGGAGCAGTTTTGATGGGGCAATTTTGATGGGGGCAGTATGATGGGGCAATTTCGATGGGGGCAGTATGATGGGGCAATTTCGATGGGGGCAATTTTGATAGGGGCAGTATGATGGGGCAATTTTGATGGGGGCAGTTTTAATGGGGCAATTTTGATGGGGGCAATTTGATGGGGCAATTTTGATGGGGGCAATTTGATGGGGCAGTATGATGGGGCAATTTTGATGGGGCAGTATGATGGGGCAATTTTGATGGGGCAATTTGACGAGGCAGATTTTTTATAGTGGCAGTATGATGGGGCAATTTTGAAGGGGGCAATTTGATGGGGCAGCTTTGATGGGGCAATTTTGATGGGGCAGTATGATGGGGCAATTTGATGGGGCAGCTTTGATGGGGCAATTTTGATGGGGCATTTTTGATGGGGCAGTATGATGGGGCAATTTTAATGGGGCAGTTTTAAGTGGGCAATTTTGATAGGGGCAGTTTTGATGGGGGAAATTTTCATGGGGGCAATTTTGATGGGGCAGTATGATGGGGCAGTTTTGATGAGGCAATTTTAATAGGGCAGTATGATGGGGCAATTTTGATGGGGCAGTATGATGGGAGCAGTTTTGATGGAGCAATTTTGATGGGGGCAGTATGATGGGGCAGTTTTGATGGGGCAATTTTGTTGGGGGCAGTATGATGGGGCAATTTTGATGGGGGCAGTATGATGGGGCAATTTTGATGGGGGCAGTAGGATGGGGCAATTTGATGGGGGCAATTTTGATGGTGGCAGTATGATGGGGCAATTTTGATGGGGGCAGTATGATGGGGCAATTTTGATGGGGCAGTTTTGATGGCAGCAATTTTAATGGTGGCAGTATGATGGGGCAGTTTTGATGGGGCAATTTTGATGGGGCAGTATGATGTGGGCAATTTGATGGAGCAATTTTGGTGTGGGCAATTTGATGGGGGCAGTATGATTGTGCAATTTTGATGGGGCAATTTTGATGGTGGCAGTATGATGGGGCAATTTTTATTGGGGCAATTTGATGGGGGCAGTCTGATTGTGCAGTTTTGATGGGGCAATTTTGATATGGGGCAGCTCCTGCAAAAGGTAACTACTTTTTTAAAAGATGCTAATTGTAAATTATATCCCTTGTTTCTGTGCATATATATATATATATATATATATATTTATATTTATAAAATCTGCACAGAAACAAGGGATGTCATTTACAATTAGCATCTTTTTAAAAAGTAATTACCTTTTGCAGGAGCTTTTTATATTTCTATATTTATAATCTTCCTGGTTCCTGGAGGGGGAGGAAAGGTTTCCATAGCTAAGCGGCAGCAACTTCCTCTGACGTCGCTGTTGCTATGGAAACCCGACCTACCACCTATTACTCTGCTCGTGGTGCTTTGAGCATGTTCAAGATCTGGAGGTGCATGCTGGGTAACCAGCATGCGTGGAATACAGGAAGAGATACAGTCTTGCTTCAGATGCCCAGACATGAGATGGCCGCGGCCTGCTGGGAATTACAAAAGTAAGAAATCCAGACATCTCAAGTCTCCCACGAGGTGCGGGAGACTCCCGCATTTCTGCAGCGGCTCCCACACACCCGCAAGCGCCTCCTGATCTCCCGGGAGTTATTGGTGCGGCGGGGGACAGCTGTGATCACCAATCTCCTTTGTATCGATTTTTAGCTGACAGCAACTTCTCCTTCTCTCCCTCCCGCGGCTGTCAGAAGGCAGAAGAGCTAACCACCTAATTCCTCTAACTTGTGGTGGGACTGCAGCTTCTTGTTGTATGTTTCTGTACAATATAACAGCTCCTATGCTGCGCTGCATGTGGATTAAGCTGGACTCGTAGGAACATAGTCTGCCAAAGACAAGCAGTTTCTCATTGGGCCATTTTATATTTAAATGTCATTTTATTAAAAAGCCAAAAGAGAGAAATAAGAGTGAAAAGAGAATAGTTTGTATAGAGAGGGAAGATGGTGGAAGGAACGGCGGTGCTGGGGGAACTACTTGGAGGATATTAACCACTTGCCGACCAGCTGCCATCATTATACTGTGGCAGGTAGGCAAGATCCCACGAACCGTTGTAGCTATACGTCCGCTCGTGGGATCGGGATAGCAGGCGGGGCGCGCACACGCTCGCTGCACTACGGGGGTGCCAATGCTCATGGCCGATGGTCGCAGGCACGAGAGGCAGAACAGGGACATGTGTGTGTAAACACACAAATTCCTGTTCTGTGAGGAGAGACAGATCATGAGTTCCTAATAGCTAGGAATCACATCTGTCATTTCCTATAGTCAGTCCCCTCCCCCTACAGTTAGAAACACACACAGGGAACACAGTTAACCCCTTGATCGCCCCCCAGTGTTAACCCCTTCCTTGCCAATGACATTTTTACAGTAATCAGTGCATTTTTATAGCACTGATCGCTGTATAAATGCCAATGGTCCCAAAAATGTGTCAAAAGTGTCCGATGTGTCCGCCATAATGTCGCAGTCCTGATAAAAATCGCAGATAGACGACATTACTAGTAAAAAAAATAATAATAATAAAAATGCTACAAATCTATCCCCTATTTTGTAGATGCTATAACTTTTGCGCAAACCAATCAATATACGCTTATTGCGCTTTTTTTTTACCAAAAATATGTAGAAGAATACATATCGGCCTAAACTGAGAAAAAATTAGCTTTTTTTAACAAAAAATTGGGAATATTTAAAATAGCAAAAAGTACAAAATATTGTGTTTTTTTTTCAAAATTGTTGCTTTTTTTTGTTTATAACACAAAAAAACAAAAACGCAGAGGCGGTCAAATACCACCAAAAGAAATCTCTATTTGTGGGAAAAAAAGGACGTCAATTTTGTTTGGGTGCAGTGTCGAACGACCGCGCAATTGTCAGTTAAAGCGACGCAGTGCCGAATTGCAAAAAATGGCCCGGTCATTTAGCAGCCAAATCTTCCGGGGCTGAAGTGGTTAATGGATAGAAATCTGCTGATGGAGCTAGTTCCGGTCTGGGCACTGGAATGTGGAAGCATATAGATTGTGGGAGGAGCTTCTAAAGGGGATTTATTAATAAAAGCACGTTGTACAATGACCTTGTAATTTCCTTTTTGGGTGATTGGTGGAAATCAATTGAGAGGAGAATATATTTATTGGATGAAGAAATGCTGATTTGGTGGTTTTTGGTGGTAGAATAACGTGTGATTGGCCCAGAGGTACTCAGGGTTCTTGGGGGAGGGGCATTAGCACCATCACTGGCTGGGGAGCACTTTTTGTATTAAATTTTAAGGATAAAAGCACGGGGGATGGAATGACGTTTGATAAATACAATAACACAGAATTTTGTGGAGGAACATTTTCAAGGACTGTTTTGTGGGGGGGGGGTTTCATGTTTATAACAAATCTGGATATTGATTTCATGATGTAATGCACGGTGTTGTATCCCGTGTTTTATCTTCATATGTCTTTCACAAATGTGGATATTTAGGATTTATTGTATGGTGGGAAATGATATGGAAATGACACAACTAGATATTGTTGGTAATATAGATCAGCAGTTAGTAGTGAGGAGGATCAGCACCGACTTTATTTTGCTTTTTTATTAATATATTTATGCCGTCTATTTTACAGCTCAGGTTTGTAAACAAACCGGTTGCTATGACAACAGTGTTGTTTACCTTTCTAGCTGATATCTCTTGTAGAGGCCCCCTATATTTCCTTCTAAAGCTAAACAACCTTGTTGTCATAGCAACCGGTTTGTTTACTTGTTTACAAACCCAAAAAACAGTTTATCAGAGAAAAGGTAAACAAGGTCGTTGTCATAGCAACCAGTTTGTTTACTTATTTACAAATCTGAGCTTTTTTTACAGCTCAGGTTTGTAAACAGCTAAACAACATGGTTGCTATGGCAACCATGTTGTTTACCCTTCTAGCTGATCTCTCATGTAGAGGGCCCTTATGTTTTTTTTATATCTAAACAGTACCCAGCATCCCTCCACAGAACCCTGCCATCAACCCATAGTACCCTGTACCCCTCTACAGAACCCTGCCCCCCACCCATAGTACCCTGCACCCCTCTACAGAATCCTGCCCCCAACCCATAGTACCCTGCATCCCTCTACAGAACCCTACCCCCAACCCATAGTACCCTGCACCCCTCCACAGAACCCTGCCCCAACCCATAGTACCCTGCACCCCTCTACAGAACCCTGGAGCCCTCACTATACACCCTGCCCCGAACCCATAGCAACCAGTTTGTTTACTTGTTTACAAATCTGAGCTGTAAAACAGACAGCGGGAGGATGTGTTTTTTTTTGTTTTTGTAGCTCAGGTTTGTAAACAGCTAAACAACACGGTTGCTATGGCAACCGTGTTGTTTACCCTTCTAGCTGATCTCTCATGTAGAGGGCCCTTATGTTTTTTTTAATATCTAAACAGTACCCTGCATCCCTCCACAGAACTCTGCCATCAACCCATAGTACCTTGTACACCTCTACAGAACCCTGCCCCCCACCCATAGTACCCTGCACCCCTCTACAGAATCCTGCCCCCAACCCATAGTACCCTGCATCCCTCTACAGAACCCTACTCCCAACTCATAGTACCCTGCACCCCTTTACACAACCCTGCCCACAACCCATAGTACCCTGCAACCGTCTACAGAACCCTGCCCCCAACTCATAGTACCCTGCACCCCTCCACAGAACCCTGCCCCAACCCATAGTACCCTGCACCCCTCTACAGAACCCTGGAGCCCTCACTATACACCCTGCCCTGAACCCATAGCAACCAGTTTGTTTACAAATCTGAGCTGTAAAACAGACAGCGGGAGGATGTGTTTTTTTTGGTTTTTTGGTTTTGTAGCTCAGGTTTGTAAACAGCTAAACAACATGGTTGCTATGGCAACCGTGTTCTTTACCCTTCTAGCTGATCTCTCATGTAGAGGGCCCTTATGTTTTTTTTTATATCTAAACAGTACCCTGCATCCCTCCACAGAACCCTGGCATCAACCCATAGTACCCTGTACACCTCTACAGAACCCTGCCCCCCACCCATAGTACCCTGCACCCCTCTACAGAATCCTGCCCCCAACACATAGTACTCTGCATCCCTCTACAGAACCCTACCCCCAACTCATAGTACCCTGCACCCCTCTACAGAACCCTGCCCACAACCAATAGTACCCTGCACCCCTCTACAGAACCCTGCCCCCAACCCATAGTACCCTGCACCCCTCCACAGGACCCTGCCCCAACCCATAGTACCCTGCACCCCTCTACAGAACCCTGAAGCCCTCACTATACAACCTGCCCCGAACCCATAGCAACCAGTTTGTTTACTTGTTTACAAACCTGAGCTGTAAAACACACAGCGGGAGGATGTTTTTTTTATTTTTTGTTTTTACAGCTCAGGTTTGTAAACAGCTAAATAACATGGTTGCTATGGCAACCGTGTTGTTTACCCTTCTAGCTGATCTTTCATGTAGAGGGCCCTTATGTTTTTTTTTATATCTAAACAGTACCCTGCATCCCTCCACAGAACCCTGCCATCAACCCATAGTACCCTGTACACCTCTACAGAACCCTGCCCCCCACCCATAGTACCCTGCACCCCTCTACAGAACCCTGCCCCCAAGCCATAGTACCCTGCACCCCTCCACATAATCCTGCCTCCAACCCATAGTACCCTGCACCCCTCCACAGAACCCTGCCCTCAACCCATAGTACCCTGCACCCCTCCACAGAACCCTGCCCTCAACCCATAGTACCCTGCACCTCTCTACAGAACCCTGCAGCCCTCACTATACACCCTGCCCCAACCCATAGTATCCTGCACCCCTCTACAGAACCCTGCACCCTTCACTATATACCCTCACTATTGGCTGGCAAGTAATACTGCATCTGGTGGCAGGCTGTGGGTGGCAAGTGGCACACAGCATCTGGTGGAAGGGTATGGGTGGCAAGTGGCGCACTGCATCTGGTGGAAGGCTATAGGTGGCAAGTGGCACACTGCATCTGGTGGCAGGCTATAGATATAGGTGGCAAGTGGCACACTGCATCTGGTGGCAGGCTACAGGTGGCAAGCGACAAACTGCATTGGATGGCAAGTGACACACTGCATCTGGCAGCAGACAACAGTGGCAAGTGACAAGCTGCATCTGGGGGCAGGCGACGGTGGCATGCTGTATCTGGTGGCAAGTGACAAGCTTGGGGTTCCCACTGATTCTGCATTATGGTGAGTTGAACTATTTCATTATATATTTCAATCTAGTAATAGAAACAATGTGATTTGATCATCCGGACACCATATCAAGCATGGTGTCAGGATGATTTAAGTGCTAACATCAGCCATTCACCCGACAAATCACCCGCCGCCGAATTCCCTGTCAACCCAGACAGTGAATTCAGAAACCCTGTCAACCCACATTCCTCCCCCCTTCCATGTAACTGGCCCCCCATGAAAAAAAAGGTTGGGGACCGCTGTTCTAAAGTGACATCACTTCACCTCCTAGCGTTCTATGATAGAGATAGACACTCAGGAGGAAAATGAGTGACAGATTCCATCATCGGCGATGGAAGGGGGGGGGGGGTGTCCCTGAATGGCAGTTTGGAAATGTGCTCACCCTAATGACTCATATTCCAGAGCTGGCACCATACATTTGTCCTTCTGCAGTGAGTCATGTTGTTGTTATAAATATCACTGGTGTAATCTCTTTACTGTGCCAAATGATTTATTCTAGACTCCACTGGTAATATAAAGGTTACTGTTATTGTCGTTTGAAAGGATTAATCACTTTATAAGACAGTGCTTTTACATCAAATCACACATAGTAATAATCTCATATAGAGCACCATCAGAAATTACGGCACATTCACAAATGTTTTGCTTGGCATAGCAGGTTAATTGGTAAATTATTTTCCTCATGACATTCTTTTTGCCTGACAAAATGAATTAAAATCAGTGAAGCCCAAGGAAATACTTGATTGGACTGCCAAAAATCTATCCATCATGCCATCTACTTAGGTGTGCATATATTACTTTAAAATATACTTAGTCAAACTTTTGATAAAGTTGTCACTTTTCAGCCCTTTTGGGTCCATGAACTGTATATTCTGGAAGTTGCTGTGTCTTTTGCCCCTAATTTTGGCCAATAGGACTCTAGTTCATTACAGGAAAAAGTAGTGATGTGAAGGTCAGCAAGAGGAACCAGTGAGAGCTGCGGAGGATCTAAGAGATCCATGTTCCCGGATGGATGGATATTATTATTATTATACAGGATTTATATAGTGCCAACAGTTTGCGCAGCGCTTATATATAATTTCAAATGAAAATTACGGAAATTTGTATGAAAATTTTCAGAATATTTGAATGTCGTTTGAAAGATTTTGTTTGCTTTTAGGATTTGATTTTGGAATGAACGGACTTTACTGAATTAAAGCCACATACATGGTTATAAATTCACTCATTCGAGAAACATTTTCTATCCTGCTCCTTTAAATATTCTTGTCACTGTTGTCCAAAACGAACTTTAATTTGACCCACCAAAAATTAGAAAAATAAATTTTCTTAGAACATTACTTTCCTAAGAATTTTCGTACAAAATTCTACTCATCTATGGCCAACTTAACCAATACTTGCTTGTAATGACCGCAAAAGATGGTGGTATGCAGAAACCAGATGGGAAGATAAGAAGTCACCAACACTCATAAATATCCTTTTCACTAATTTGTTGTGGTCATAACAGCCAATTTTCTGGGGCCTTGCAGGGTCCAAATCTGAGGATGACATAATGGTCCTGCAAGGCCCTAATATATTGGCTATCATGACCTATTAACAAATTAGTAGAACACATACCTCTTATGCCCTGTACACATGGTCGGACTTTGTTCGGACATTCCGACAACAAAATCCTAGGATTTTTTTCCGACGGATGTTGGCTCAAACTTGTCTTGCATACACACGGTCACACAAAGTTGTCGGAAAATTCGATCGTTCTAAACGCGGTGACGCAAAACACGTACATCGGGACTATAAACAGGGCAGTGGCCAATAGCTTTCATCTCTTTATTTATTGAGCATGCGTGGCACTTTGTCCGTCGGATTTGTGTACACACGATCGGAATTTCCAACAACGGATTTTGTTGTCGGAAAATTTTATATCCTGCTCTCAAACTTTGTGTGTCGGAAAATCCAATGGAAAATGTGTGATGGAGCCTACACATGGTCGGAATTTCCGACAACAAGGTCCTATCACATATTTTCCGTGTGTATGGGGCATTAGAGTGCTGGAAATTTCTTATACAGCCATTTTGAGCATAAACCAGGGTTGAGCAAAATATTTTCCCCAAGGGGCCACATGAGAAACAGGCACTGTTGTGGAAGGTGGAATATAATTCTGCTCAATATTATTTTATGGACCTGGGAAGGTCCGTAAGTATATAAGCGGGATGGAGTTTTTCACATGTCGTGGCCACGGCATTTTTAACTTGGGCTGCAGAGTTTGAAAAGTCACACCACTTGCAAAGTTTCTCAATGAGTTCAATAGGGTGGCATTATAGGGTTTAATCAGGCGGTGAGGAGGGATTATAACATCTCCTCACTGCCTGCCCTGTGAAAAGCATTGTGACTGGAAGGAGAGCCTGAGTTCGGTACAGCAGAGATTTATGCAGATCCTGACCTGGAGTAAAGAACAGGTGCATGGCTCCTGGGGTTTGCAGCATTCAGGTGCTAACACAGGGAGACCTTGGTCAGGTAGCAGAGTGGTGGGAGAGCATTAGGACTTCTCTGAGGCAATGCTCTCCCACCAGAACCGGCCCTCCCTGCTGTACCGATCAGTTCCTCAGGCTCTCTCATTCCATTATTTGCAGCTCTCCACATGGGCATCTTCCTCAGTGAGGAAACTGACAGGCTTAGAGAGGCATACTTGTGGGGAGCTGCAGCATGGTGCAGAGGCAGTAACCGTAACCACTGAGAGTCCAGTCTGCAAAAAATAGAACTACATTGAAATAGAAGTTCAGTAATGCACAGCTGCTGGTCTGTACCGAAATGGGGAGTTTTCCAGGAAGAAAGGCGTGTGCCAGCACTTTCCCTGCTTGTCGGGAACCTCTCCCTGATGCTAGCACACTGTCGCTGACAGATCGTTGACCTGTCCCTACTCTGTCCATACGCATAATGCATGCCAAACCCAGGAGCCAGGCTCTTTAAAAGACCATACCTGCCCCAAGAGGGCCTCCAAAGTCACATGGGATGCCAGCATCCAATCAGATGCTGCCACTCTGTGACTAAGGAGATTATAGAGCAATAAACCTCCTCTCAACTTCCTCCTCTACCCGCATTGCCCCTAGGGATGAGTGCCACCTGCAGTGGAGAAAATAGACTGCACCTGCCTACATGCTGACAGTGGAGGCATCAGGCTTCCTTCATAGATGACCGGTCAGCAGCAATGAAGAGCAAATTGAACGGTGCATTCCCAGGAGACAATCCTTTTTAAGCTTGCTAAGAGGTGATGGCGAGAGATTGGAAAATATGCCTGGCTGTATCTCCTTGAAGGAGATACAGCCAGGCATATTTTCCACAGCAGTGCGCTGTGAATCACATGCAATGTCTGGCATCGCACCAGTGTGAACCGGGCCTAAGTGTTAAAAAAATGTAATTATGATTTGATAAAAGCATTCATTTGGTTATTTACAGCTTTAGAAAATCCCTGTTTATTAGTTATCTGCTAAGTAATGGTACAACAAAATGGTTAATGGTCCTTCCTGAGTTCTTTTGAGGTGTCCAGACCCTTGACAAACTACTTATTCAAGTTAAATGGCTATAGTGATACACTCTAAAAAATGTTCCAGGCTGACTTATGATTTTGAACAACATGGCCGCCCTGGGTTTTCTTACACCTGTGTTTTGTGTACTCAGTTCGCATTATCATCACATTAGCTTTGAATGTATGTAGATGCACAAAAATAAAGTTTTCAATAGAAGGGATATTTTTTTTTTTTTGAAAAGCACTACTATTATATATATTATTTTGGTGGAACTTTATTAAGGATTTTATATTTGGTGACATTTTGGCACTGCACAGATTATAAGTTTGCCAATACGCAAACTTACAGATTACAGTACTGTATGAAATTATTTCACATTCCTTTTGTCTCCAGTGCTTTGGCCCATGCCCTGCATGCAGTTTTATATGATTTATACTGTTCTTTCTACCTGGAAACTGGAGATTGTCCATAGCAACCAAAAAGTGTCCCTTTATGTCAAAAGTGGCTTTAGATCAGCTAGAAAACAGCGATAGTAAATTAGAACACTTGCAGAATTGAACGATAGTGAATTGTGGGGAAATGTATTTTATTATTATTATATATATTTTTAATTATTTATATTTATTTATTAAATTATAATTTATGTTTTTGTGTTTCAAACTTCATCATACCCGGGATATCTACTAGACTTGGACAGATTTAAGTGTGTTATTGTTAAGAATTACAGGCCTACAATATAAAACGCCAAATTTCCATGCAAAATAATTGTACCGCTTTCAGCACCTAAAATCCGAATTAATCATACCGCCAGGGAGGTTAAGAAGCTCAAGATTCTATATGGCAGATACACTCCAACAATAACTCCCAGGGGCTTTTTGTCACAACATGTACACAAATACACAGGGCATTCCATGATGGGAAACACTGTGTTTTCAGGTCGAGGGGCAACTAGGGTTGCCACCTCATCCCTTTAAATCTGAACACATAATAATTACACAGGTTCTGTGGCTGATTAAGGTGGTAATTAAACTCACTTAGTGCCTTATCTGCATTAAATTTGCCTCAGAACCTGTGTAATTCATTTGTGTTCAGGTTTAAAGGGAGGTGGTAACTCTAAGGGCAACAGATGCATAAATCCAGAGATTGTAAAGAAAATTGTCAGCCTGGAATAAAGCTACAGAAGGAGTCAATAGAATGTAAGATGGAAATGGTAAAGCCAGAGGCAAATCTGGCTATTTATAGATCAACCTCAATACAGCACAATAGAGGAACCAATACTGGGGGAACCCTCTGCTCATCTTTTTGCTTTACTGTCGGGGTTATAAGGCATGCCTAGACCAGAAAGGTATTATGTGACCTGAGACCTCTGTAGTGTGTAGTGATGGGCTCAGGCGTGTTTGGATCAAACCCGCCAGGAAGCCATCACTGCACACCACCAATCATAGCCAGTGAGGCATTTCCTGACCAGCAGCTGCACATATACATGCTGCCTATGATTGGCAGTGTGCAGTGACGGCTTCGTGGCGTGTTCAATCACAGCACGCCCGAGCTCATTCCTAGTAGTGTGTAATATGAGCCTGGGATAGACAAAAGTATCCACCTTTTCCTCTTTGCCATGGAAGGGATCTCTCTGTATACAGTACAATGTATGAATCTCTGTATATACAGTACAATGTATTTATCTCTGTATATACAGTAATATGTATGGATCTCTGTATACAATACAATGCATTGATCTGCATATTACAATAAAATGCATGAACCCTTCTAAATACAGCACAATATATGGATCTCTGTATATACAGCACAATGTATAGATCTCCCTATATACAGCACAATGTATAGATCTGCATATTATAGTACAATGTACTTTCTTTATACAGTACAGTGTATGGAGCTCTATTTACAGTACAGTGCATGGCACTCTATATACAGTACAATGCACGGATCTTTGTGTATACAGTGCAATGCATGGATCTGTATATACAGCACAATGCATAGATCACTATATACAGAACACCCCATATAGCTGGTGGTATTCTGCATTGTTACTGTATTGTTGGGATTTGTAGTCCTGTCACTTACCTGGTTGTAGAGCCTGGTATGCAGAAGAAGGCCTCTCTTACACCTCTGACCTGAGAACCCCTGATAGAGCAGACAGGGAGCTCAAGAGTGCAGAGTGGCACAAGGGCCTGGCAGGATCTCTGATGTAGGGGCTGGTTGGAACTTTCGATGATGCTGTGGAGAGACTTCAGCAAGGAAGATGACTGGAACAGCTGGCAAGCTGGAGAGAGAATCAGATTGGAAGCAGCGAAGAGGTGTTCTGTAGGTAGGAACACAGACAGATACAGGCAAGCCGGGTCATACATAAGCGGACAGATCAGGAACAGATGCGGTGGCTGGAGCAAAGTCAGGGTACAGGCCGAGTCAGTAACAGGCAGGCAGTGAGCTAACCAGGGAAGAGACAGAAGCAGGGTCAGGGACAAGCCGGGGTTGGATGCAGGCGGATAGCAGGAGAAGTCAGGAACAAGCCAAGAGTGCACTGGAGCAGGTTTTCAGGATAAACAGGTAGCAAGGATCACAGGGAACCCTGTAGACCAGACAGCATTGAACCTGGGCATCAGTCTCCTTTAAATAGCGCATCTGCCACCAAGAACTGTCACAACATCCACGCACACCGTCATTTGTGCATCTGCGCATGCGCGGCGCCATGCGGCTCTTGTTGGGAAATGGAGAACAGGCATTCTTCTGCGGCTGCCATCTTGATTACTGACTTGCCCTTCTGGACAAGTCCTCTATACAGTGGTGGAACTACCAGGTTTCTTGCACCGAGTCTGAGGTTTTCTCTTATGCCTCTGGTTACATATACATGAGATATTAGGGTTAGTCACTCCTTGATTTCAGCCTCCCTGAACTCTGTATCAGATCTCATGGTTACTACTCACCTCTCTGCACACCACAATGATTGTAAAATGGTTGCCTCAGCACCAATTAAAGAAGAAACTTACAGACATTAGGGAACAAAAATGAACATTTGGCCACAGTGACCCCTGTGGTTGGATGACTATTGCACAACATAACTGAACCAGAAGACTTGCAGAATGTTTGCAAAGAAAGTTGATCTGGAGTCATGTAGTGACTTGCTGCAATTGTGCAACAAAGTTTTGAAGCCTGCCAGGTCTAGCATTAGCAAGACATTTTCAAACTTGCAGCTCAATTGCTTGCTATCTGACAACAAGCATTGCCAGCAATAAAGAAATTGGCAATAAAGAAAAAATGGCTAAGCCCCAAAGCACCTTGTCCCCATGTTGATGGGGACAAGGGCCTCTTCCCCACAACCCTGGGCTGTGGTTGTGGGGGTCTTTGGGCCGGGGGCTTATCGGCCCTATGTGAATCAGTATTGCACCCCTACTCATTCACCAAAAAAAGTGTAAAAAAATAAAATAAAAGCACAGACATAGTATTTGACAATTCTTTTATTAATAATAAAAAACAATGTCCCCAAGTGTAGATCCGTCATCATTCACAACACCCGCCTCCACCGCTAACCCAAGTTTCACTCACGCTAAAGGCTCCCACCCATATGCCTGCTGCGCAGCCTGACATTTCCTAAATGGGTAAGGGGCGGGCCCACCTGTCGACATCACCTGGTGGAACTGCCCCCTTGTGACATCATTGACTAGTGAATGGGTCAGTGATGTCAAAAGGGGACAGTGCCACCCGTTGACGTCGCCAGGTGGCCCCGCCCCTTACTTATATATGAAATGTCAGGCAGCAGAGCAGACAGATGGGCTGGAGCCTTCGGTGTGAGTGGAGCTTTTTTCTTTTTTTTTTTGGGTTGGCGGGCGTTGTAAATGATGTTGGATCTATGTTTTTTTATTTTTAACAAAGGAATTGTAAAAAACTGTGTGTGTATAGTAGCCCATACTCATTCGCATAGGGGCTCCCCCCTCACCTTTCTGCCTGTCTGCGTGTCATCGCCTGCCACTCCACCCCATTCGCGCTGTAATATACCAATAAGTGTCCCTGTGCCTGTGCTGTATGTAAAAAAATATTCTATTCTGTATCCATGTCAGCACGGCACTCAGCACTCAGCTGTCACACATCTCTCTCTCTCTCTCTCCTCTCCTCCCTGGCTGACTTCAGCCGGAGTGCTTGGCCCCACCCACTGGAACTGTGAGCCGGAAAGTGAAGAGAGCAGAAAAGTCAGCTGAGCGCTGGGAGCCGTGCTGATATGGATACAGATAAGCATATTTTTTACATAACACAGGCACAGGGACATTTATTGGCATATTACAGCATGGATGGGATCATTTTATATAAGTAGGTTAGCAACCACTTTAAGATAAAAAACCTTCTGACTTTACAACCTGTTTAACTGGTTGTAGCCCACCCACCATCAAATGACGGCGGGGCGGTGCGGCTCTTGTTCTGGGACGACGTCATATGATGGCCATGTCTTTGGCTGTGTCCAATCACAGCCGGTCACATGTAAACATGGAGATGCCGGTAATCGGCTCTCCTCGCCTCACACTGACAGAGTGTGTGGTGAGGCGAGCCGATCAGTGGCATCTCTCCACAGGGGGACATCTAGGAATGTAATCACAATAAAGAAATACAGTCTCACAATACAGTGCCCACCATTGCCCACCAATGCCAGCATACAGTGCCCACCAGTGGCAGCAATCAGTGCCCACCACTGCCCACAAGTGCCACCAATCAATGCCCATTAGCCATGCCAGTCAGTGCTGGCAATCAGTGCTGCCCATCGATGCCCATCACTGCTGTCCATCAATGCCCATCAGTGCCACCCATCAGTGCCTATCAGTGCCCAACTGTACCGCCTATCCGTGTCCTCTATCCGTGCCCACCAGTGCCGCCTATTAGTGCCCATCAGTGCCACCTAACAGTGCCCATAAGTGCGGCATATTAGTGCCTCCTTAGTGCCCATAAGTGCCACCTCATCAATGCCCACCAGTTCAGTATATCAGTGCCCATCAGTGCCGCCTCATCAGCGCACATCAGTGAAGGGGAAAAATTACTTAGTTACAAAATTTACTGACAGAAAAAAAGTAAAAAACATTTTTTTTTTCAAAATTTTTGGTCTTTTTTTTGTAAAAAATAAAAAACCCAGCAGTGATTAAATACCACCAAAAGAAAGCTCTATTTGTGTGAAGAAAATGCTAAAAAATTTGTTTGGGTACAGTGTAGCATGACCGCGCAATTGTCATTCAAAGTGCGACAGCGCTGAAAGCTGAAAAATGGCCTGGGCAGGAAGGGGGTGTTAGTGCCTGGTATAGAATGGAATGTCCAGTTGAGAAACTTGCTTTTCTGCTTTACTGAGTGGTAAAACACTACAAGGTCCAACTAATGGTAAATTATTCAAAGGTTAACATTTCTTCCATACAGTTCAATAATCCTTCACTGGGGTACATGGCCAACAGTGATCTAAGTCTGTATCCTTAGCCATAGGCTACACTCAGAGAATTATTCTCCTGGATGATTGGTAAAGCCCTCTTTTGGGGGGTTATGGGAAATGGCCCTCCTAAAACAGGATATTGTGCTACGTATGTAGGTAGGGTTGCCACCTTTTCTTAAAATCAAACCCGAACATTTTAGCGGCGCACAGCAATTTTTCTTTTTTGTAGTATAAACTATACATATATTTTGTTATTAAATAACATTTCCAATCATATGACATTAATAACAAGAGTCCCCCTTTACAGCTGAGTCCACAGTGTTCCCCCTTTACATCAGAGTCCACAGAGTTCCCCCTTTACATCAGAGTCCACAGAGTTCCCCCTTTACATCAGGGTCCACAGAGTTCCCCCTTTACATCAGGGTCCACAGAGTTCCCCCTTTACATCAGGGTCCACAGAGTTCCCCCTTTACATCAGAGTTCACAGAGTTCCCCTTTTACATCTGAATTCACAGAGTTCCCCTTTTACTCGTAGAGTTCCCTTTCACTGTAAGGGGAGACTCCGCAGGCTGACTCTGATGTAAGGGAGAACTTTGGGGACAATAAGGGATGCTCTGGGAACCCTGATTTAAGGGGGGGGGACACTGAGCACTCTGTACAGAGAGGACTCTGCTGTAAGGGGAAACACTGTGGCCTCTGGTGTAAAGGGGAACTCTGATGTAAGGGGTGCTCTGAAAACCCTGATTTACCTTAGTGTACTCACTCAGAGGCAGGAGAGAAAGGGGGAGGGGGGAGTTTTCAGTCACAGACAGGGATGGATGGTGAGCTCACTCACCCCTTGGCAGCCAGCACCTCTCATTTAGATGTATCTGAGGCTGTTAGACTTCCAATTTCCAGCCCCCACTATCCTTTTCTGAGTCACAGCGCCGGGGATCGGAGTGTGGACAGACACGGGGGGGGGGGGGGGGGGCAGGAGGAGGAAGAGGAGAAGATCAAGCCCTTTCTCCGCTCCCGTCAGTGTGGGGCAAGGGGGTTGAGGGAATTGTTAGTATTGTTAGTGCTGGCTTTGGGCAGTGTGGAAGAGTGAACAGACACTCTCAGCTTAGCCAACTGCAGCGCAGCCAGGAACCCTGCTGGGAAGCCATAGTTCAGTCTGAATAATGTGTCCAAGTTTCAGGCAGTCTGAAACCCGGACGCATGATTCCAAACCCGAACTAGTGAATCCCGGACAGGTGGCAATCCTACCTGTAGGTAAATAGGAGAACCAGAACCTTCACTAAGGGGAAGAGTGGATTTATTAATAAAGTTGGCAGTGCCTTGACAGGACAGGGCCCCTGTGAATAGAGGGGATTCCTTTCCTGGAAAGTTAATCAGTAATCTATAGAAAGTGTTTGGGAGCTGAAGAACTACTGCATCCAATAAAGCTGCAGGAGCTGCATATAAACTATATTGCAATAAACAGGTTCACCTACCAATATATACATACAATAGCACAGACCTAGCTATATGGCATATGGACACCTGTAAATGCCTGTTATCATGTCCAGAGGACAGATATTAAATTACATTCCTCACTGGTTTGCTTTAAAGTTAATTTACACTTTAAGTACAGATGCACCACAGAAAGTCTGAGTTGCTAAACTTACACAGTTTTATAAAATGACAGCAGCATACATTATTCAGTATTGCTCACTACATGGAAAGTTTAGTTCTCGCAAAGAGAAATACAACTTGTTCTTTTTAAACATGGAATGCTCTCTATTCCCCATGAAAAGACATCCTGTACTAATTAAAAAGGTTTAAAAAGCAAGAACAATTAATGAAAAAAGTAAGAAAAATATATCTTGTTGATGGCATCCTGTTTTCTTAATAACAGATAAAAATAAAGAGGTTCTATGAAGTTTTTAACTTTCTCAAGGAGTTCTTTTAAAGTAATATTAGACCCTCAGCATTTTCTAGTTCAACACATTGAGCACAATAAAAAAAAAAACAATTAAAAAAAAACATTTTCCAGTAAGCAACTTCAGTACAACCAGCCTGCACATAAATGGATCGAAATTCGGTCAGTTCCTGCTTAACTGCAGTCTACGGCTTAAGTTGATTGACTGCTTATGTCAAGAGATAAGATAACAAACTTGTAGATATTGAGAATCAGCTTCAGACCTCACGACCCCACAAAGTAATTCTTCTCTAAATAATATTAGAGGGTCATCACATTGAAGTGGACTTGAATTCCATCCAATCAATTTCTTGAAAAACGTATCATTGTACCTTTTGGACCAATCAGAGATTCCTCAATGACAGCGATCAGAAGGGCCCAGTATAGGAATATCAGACAAGCGTATGCTTGGAGGAAGGCCTGGCTAGAGGAGTGGACCTGGGAGCTGGACAGAGAGACCTTATACCCTTGTAGGTCTAGCTCAAGGAGGCAGACCTGCAAGAGACTTCAGCCATTGTCCCATCCCCTGGGTTCAGTAATATTTCATAAACTTTTGATTAGGTAGCCAATTTTTGAGTGGAATACAGTGCAGGTATAAGCTATGGCTACATAGAGCATACCGTACTGTATTCCGGGTGCAAGCCAAGACTTCCTGTCTCATATTGGTAACACAGAAGAGTCTACCGCAGCGGCGCTCAGCTGCTCAGAGCAAGCAATGTATGAATACAAAGCTTCCTCTGATTGGAGTCAGAGGTTGTGACACCATCAGGCCGCCTCTCTGACTCAGCCAATCAGAGGAAGCTTTGTATTCATTGATAGAATACATTGCTTGCTCTGAGAGGTCTCGGCTCGTACCCAGAAGTGTAGTATGCTGTATGTAGCAGCAGCTACATGCAGTTTATTCCGCATATCCAGCGGCCTCACAGGTTAGTGAGGGACATTGTTTATTTGGGCCAGCTTGGCCCGAAAACAAACTATGTAAAGTTGTGTGTAAAGATAGAGTTCTTCCTTAACTGCATTGAGTCTGTATATTTTTCCTGTGCTTGCATGGGTTTTCTTCCACACTCCAAACACATGCTGGTAGGATAATTGGCTCCTGTCTAAATTGGCCTGAGTATGTGTATGTATGTACACAATATTACCAAAAGTATTGGGATGCCTGCCTTTACACGCACATGAGCTTTAATGGCATCTCAGTCTTAGTCTGTAGGGTTCAATGTTGAGTTGGCCTACCCTTTGCAGCTATAACAGCTTCAACTCTTTTGGGAAGGCTGTCCACAAGGTTTAGGAGTGTGTTTATGGCAATATTTGACCATTCTTCCAGAAGCGCATTTGCGAGGTCCAGCACTGATGTGAACAATAAGGTTTGGGGCTGTTTTTTAGGGGTTGGGCTTGGTCCCTTAGTTCCAGTGAAGGGAAAGCTTAAGGCGTCAGCATACCAAGACAATTTAGGCAATTTCATGCTCCCAACTTTGTGGGAACAGTATGGGGATGGCCCCTTCCTGTTCCAATACGACTACACAGCAGTGCACAACCAAGGTCCAGAAAGACATGGATGAGTGAGTTTGGGGTGGAAGAACTTGACTGGCCTGCACAGAGTCCTGACCTCAAGCCGATAGCACACCTTTGGGATGAATTAGAATGGAGACTGCAAGCTAGGCCTTTCTGTCCATATCAGTGCCTGACCTTACAAATGCACTTCTGGAAGAATGGTCAAACATTCCCATAGACACACCCCTAAACCTTGTGGACAGCCTTCCCAGAAGAGTTGAAGCTGTTGAAGCTACAAAGGTGGGCCAACTCAATATTAAACCCTACAGACTGTCATTAAAGCTCATGTGCATGTAAAGGCAGGCATCCCAATACTTTTGGTAATATAGTGCATGTGAGATAGGCACCTTAGATTGTAGGCTCCTTGAGCATTGGGGCTTATATGAATGCACAATCTGTAGAGTTCTGTGTAAATTGTCTGTGCTATATAAATACCTGAAATATTTTTTGCCAAATGAGCCTCAAAGCACTTTTGGCGCCTTGGCCTTGGTTCTAGAGGTCCGTGTCTTAGATCTACATTCAGTACATGAACATACCTAGATTGTGCCACCTGAGAAGGTATTTTCAGCTCACCTCTTGGTGGAAACTCGGTTCTCATGCTCCATGATACTCTAAGAGCACAATTTATTTGTAAAAACTGAAATAAATGACATCACTATTGTAGAAATTGTTCCTTTTTGCATGCATTGAATACTCATAGCCTTTTGACACTGCTCAAGTAGGTCCGATTAGCCAGTCTATCTGACACCGGGCATTAAGTCTTCCATCTGAAGTTCTGTAATGATTTATGTGCACCGCTGAGTCCATGTGTTAAATGTTAATAGTTTTTGTTAATTATTTTGCAGAATTAAAACCGCCTAAGAAGAGTATTTATTTCCTTGAGGCCTGCAGCAAGCAAAAGTTACAAAAAGAAAAACGTGCAGCATAATGTTTTTTACATCTTCTTTTTGTACTGGTAAGTAAATACTTCGTCACATTAGTAATGACGCTGCTGTCTTTTATACCGATATTAAGATAAAACTCTGGCTTTGTAAAGAATTCACTTTAAATTTGGAGGTTTACCCATGAAATACAATTTAGTGATTCTAGAATACATCAAACCTTTATAAATGTAATTTATTAGACACAATACTTTCTAGGATATATTGCACTTGCAAGTGTAATGTAATTTAGCTAATGCAGACTTCTTGCTGCAAAGACATCATTAAAACTGACCACCATATATTCCATCACCTGTCTGTTATCATGAATGGGTATTGAGGAGATATTGTTCACATCTACCCATAAGTGAGTTTCTACTACTAGCGACGCTGAGAGTTCTGGATTAAAGTCCAACCTTGAGCTTCATCTGTCTCACTAGATGACTGCAATGTCTACCTTCAGTCTAGGGCTGTCTCTTGCAGTGTATCTTCTTGGCCACAAGATGTCCTCAGTCTTTCAAGTTCAATGATACTCAGCATAGTTCAGCTCAGAAGATTATGGCAAAAGTTCACATTAGTGCATGTCAGGAACATGCGCAAAATTGCACGCTTCACTGATACACAAAGAAATGCACTGCCATTTAGCAGACGTGCGGTGCTGCCATTTATTGTTAATGGCACCCCATGCATCTACAAGCGTGCACATTTTCACACGCGCCAAACTGCATGGTTGCTGAAGCACCATGCAGTTTGGTACCAGGAATTTTCAGAAAAGAGTCCGGGACTACTTTTTTGTGTTCTCGTGAGGGCGCGTGGGAACATGCAAAAAATGCACGGAAATGCAGCTGTGCTTGGTCCACCTGTAGGTGTAAAGTAAGCATAAGGAAAGACTATGAATGCAGGACATCCTCCCCCTAAGCACAGAGTCACGCACTCACAATAAATAAAGCAGAGAGTGCTGCTGCTCTCATCACATCCCTGCAGCTCTTTGTACCATCCAGGGCTGCCCAGGACTTGCTTTCAAAGTGCAACTGGTAGTAGCTGTAACAGGAAGAGATAAAACACTTTTAGTACAGTAAGAATTAGAACATCTGTCAGGTATTTATTGGTGTGTCTCTGATTTCCTGTTCTGGTACTAGGGGGTCAGCAGGACAGGAAACAAGGGGAAAACTCCCCAGCAGATAAATATACATTATTAAAGACCTGACAGAGTATTTAATCCTTCTTCAGTCTGGCCAATGCTAAAATAAATGCTCGAGCTGGAGTTTGATTTTCATAAAATAAAATTTCTTATTGACATTTATGCCATATCCTTATTTTTTGACCCTGATTCTGAGCCAGCAAAACACAGATCAGTGTGTTCTGGAGTTCTTGAACTGTCCTCATGTAGAATGTCATAAAGAAGCACCTTGATGCTGTTTATATTATTTATGCTGTTTATTTTATTTAGTTTGTGAGTTAACAAGTGCTGGTACATGCAGATCAGCCTTCAATTATTTCTACAGTTTGTGGAGAGTGTCGCATACAGAGTATAGTTTAGCATGAACAAATTAAAGACATAGGGGCTGATTTACTAAGGAAAAATAATAGGCTGTTCACTTTTCAAGGGAATTTGGTACATACCTTAGTAAATGTAAAAATTAACTTTATAGAGAATACTGAATCATATACAAGGAATATAAAAAAAATCACAGTATTTTTGCTTGCATATGATTGGAACCTGGAAGTTGGCAGAGGTTCACCTCATTCACACAGCTAAGGGAAAATACCCCTGTAAAGTTACCTGTCAGAAACCATGAATCGGACGGAGACAGAAAATGCAGTAAAAATCACACCTTTTAATAAAATGGTAAAAATGGTACAAATAGTAAGCATAGTCAAAACATAGCCGGGGTTCGGTAGCCAAAGCGGGTAGTCAGAACAAGCCAGTAAATCAGGAAGCCATAGATCAGCATAGTCAGAGACAGCAGACAGGATCAGGAACCAGAAGGGGCATCAGCCAGGCAAGTCATCAACAGGAGCCTTCAGATATTTTTGACCAAGGCAAAGGCACGGAAGGAATGAACCAGGCAGTTTAAATAGGCAGAAGGGGCTGGCTGTAGGCTGGACTGATGAGCAGGAAATGATCACCAGATGAACCACTGTGGAACGATGAGTGCTGGCAAATAACCGACAGCTGAGCAACCTGAGCACTGAGAAGGGAGGACTGGGAGCCCAGCCCTGACAGTACCCCCTCCTCAATGACCCCTCCCCCTCAGAAGACCACCAGGTTTGAGGGGAAAATGTCTATGGAAAGCACGGAGGAGGACAGGAGCATGTACGTCTGAGGATGAGACCCAAGAGTGTTTCTCCGGACCGTACCCTTTCCAATGAACCAGGTACTGTATGCACCCACTGAACCTACGGGAGTTAATGATCGATTTTATCTCATACTCTTCATGGTTCTCACCTGGACCAGGCGAGGACGTGGTTCCAAGGTGAATCGGTTGCACACCAAAGGTGACATGGTATACAATCGAAATACGCATGTTAGAGGGAAGGTCTAATACGTAAGCCACTGGGTTGATCCTATGGAGAATACGGAAAGGCCCAATAAACCAGGGTGCCAGTTTCAGTGAGGGAACACGGAAACGGAGGTTACGAGATGACAGACAGACCCTCTCCCCAACCTGGTAAGAAGACGCAGGTAGGTGCCTGCAGTCAGCATGGAGTCTGTACCTATCACTGTCACGTTGCAAGGACTCTTGGACCTGCACCCAAGTGGAACGAAGTTCATGGAGATACTCCTCTAACGTAGGAATTCTCTGAGGAACAAAATGAGTCAGGCAACATGGATGGTTGGAAACCATAATTTGGAGACAATCGGCAAGCGGTATTGACGGCACTATTGTGTGCAAACTCTGCCCAAGGTAAGAGATCTGACCAGTTGTTATGGTGGTCAGAAATATAGCAACATAGAAACTGCTCCAAGGCTTGGTTGGCTCATTCTGCGACCCCATTGGACTGCGGGTGATGCGCAGAGGAGAAGGAAAGCTGAATTCCCACCTGTGCACAAAAGGCTCACCAAAACCTGGAGACCCCTGTCCGAGATGATAACCTTAGGTATCCCATGTAACCGAAAAATCTCTCTAGCAAAAATGGATGCCAGTTCTTTGGACGTGGGCAATTTTTTTAGCGGAATACAATGTGACATTTTCAAGAACCGGTCAACCACCATAGGAATAACTGTTAAATTTGGTGGTGCCTCACTTGATATATAAACGACGGGTAGGGGTGGGTACCATCATCCTAGTAAAGTTTGAGAAAAGGGGACGGGTTAACTAAGGCTACTCCAAATACTATTACCCAGTACCGCCAGTAGTGATGGGAGGACTATCTAGGTATCCAGTAAGTGGAAACGCATAAGGTTATATTGAAAAAATATACATTTATTAGAAAAAATATAAAATACAGACACAACAGACTATGTGACAGAATGGTTATAAAGGATAACAGATTGACAAGTATGCGTTCGAAAACCCATCTAGTGGGTAGGAACAAATTGATGTGGGTAGGCACGGTTCCTCAACAAGTTTTGCGACGATTGTCGCTTCTTCAGGAGGTATTACCCAGAACATCTAGAATAAACAATTACAGTCTTATAGTTACACAGAAAAATGAACAGATTAAATAGCATAATTATAGCTATCAAGTAAAACTGGGTTGATGGAGAATGATAGACAAAAGGTGTAACTCACCAATGGAGACCCAGTGGGGACGCAAGACGGCTATAGAGACATCCCGGGCAGGTGTCCCACCCCGGGCGGACACGGGAGGCAAGGAGCGTGGAACCGGCTGGAATAGGATAAAGAAGGATCTAAATATAGCAATGGAAATATGGTGGGGGCCACACTTGTGCACACACACCGAGAATTGAAACCAAGAGAAGAAGAGGGAATAGGGAAGGGGTGCGGGGGAGAGAGGGCTGGGAGAGAAGAAGGGAAAACACGGGGGGGGGGGGGAGAAGGACTAGTGCGGACAGGGGAGGGGGTGAAAGGGGTGGAGGAAGGGGGAAGGTGGGAGAGATTGGGAGAGGGGATAGGAAAGAGGAGGATGGAAGAGTGAAGAGTGATTGGGAGGACAGTGAGGAGAACACATAGCAAGAAAAGTAGAGTGGTAAGAAATGGCGGGTGGGGGGGGAACAAGCAGGTCAGTTTGGTGCACAAGGGATTACACTGGAAGGTACCCACCCTGTAATGTCCTTATTTGGTTCTGGCACCCGGGAATGGCAGCACACTGAAGTAACTTTTAGGGTTGACGTTAATCAGACCCAGGTTGAGTGAAGAGTGGAGGTCTTGGGGGGGGGGGGGGGCGGTGGCAACAATTTGTTTGAGTTCTAAGCTAGACAGTGGCCGAATGGATCTGCAGGAAATATAATATACAGCACATAGGTGAGTATATGGTTAAACTATATGTATAAAAGAAACAGTCCAGCTGCAGTATCCTGTGAGCAGAGAGCTAGGGCCATCAATTCCCCAAAGCAAGCTTACCTTAAACTGAATGTCTAATAGCGTGCATTCCCAGGTGTGGGCCGTTCCACTAAAGGCCGCTGAAGTCACCTTATAAGCCTCCAACCCAGAAGTATGTAAAAACACCGGCAACGCAGAGTAATGAGGTCACCGGGTCCGCCGCTCCCAGTGCACGCGCGTCGATTGATAGATGTGCGCGCAGTGACCCTTGGGACTCCCAAAGGCAAGAGAAGCAGGGAAGGAGGAACGCTCCATACGAGAGGCTCCACCCTGCTGGAGAGGGCATGTCCACCACTGGGGGGAGAATGAACTCCTCTAGCCTCCAGCACCCCCTCAGGTGGACAGAGGGAAGATTACACTGGGAAGGGAACTATTAACTATGTCCATAGTTAGTGTTTAACAAGAAGTTGATAGGGAATGTCAGAACTGGATCAGTGTCCCCGGAAGTGGCAGAGATAGATTGGTAGCTGCCACAACACATGAAGGGGACAAGGTTCAGTTAAGTATGGTATTCAAAAACAATAACAAGAAATTGTAAACAAAATTTGATGAATTATTCAATCTCACCATAGTTGATCAAAATTTAAATTTGGAAAGTAATATAAACAGTGGTTTAAATCAAACATGATATAATATACAGTCAAAGACCAGTGGTACATATTGAACATGGGGCGCAGCAGGAGAGTATGTGCATATTTACACCTGGGTGTCAGGCCTAAATAGGGCTAGGCATATGGAAAAGAAAGGAAGGGACAAAAGAAATTGTATAATCATATTCCTTAAATAGATCTCATTTAAGGAAGTATTTATAAGAATGCGCTTCATTGAGTCCTGGAGGGGTGAGGGCATCAAGTCACTCGATCCAGAGAGCCTCAGGTCTCAGGATCTCGCGGTCCCAATCACCACCTTGTGGGTCCTCGGGAATAGCCTCCAACACAAGGAATTTGACAAATTCTGATTGGTAGCGATGGTGGATGCCAATATGGCGTCCAACCGAGGTCAACTTGCCATTGGACGCATAATATAGGTGGTCACCCATCCGCAGGCATAATTCCCTGACGGTCTTGCCTACATAGAAGGCCTTGCAGGCACAGATCATCAGGTAGACCACGCCTCTGGTACCACAATTGGCATGTTGGGAGGCGAAAAAAGTTTCTCCATTGGGGAGGATAAAGCTTGTACCCTCCAAGATCCATGGGCATTTGGGGCAAGTCCCACATCTAAAGGTGCCACAAGGGCCCTCGGGACGGTGTCGGTTAGCCCTATAGTGGCTGCTGTTAAGTTGATCTCTTAGGGTGGTCGCCCTTTTAAAAACTAATGCAGGTGTCGATCTCACATATTTGCCCAGGATATGGTGGTCCGTTAGGAGGTGCCAGTGGTTGATGTGGATGTACGCTTGAGGCGTGTAGCAAAGTATTGCCCGCAGTCGGCTTACGGAAGAGATCAGTCACCAAACCACCCGTGTTGTTTTTGATAATATTAAGGTCCAGAAAAGAAAATGCATTGAGAATCAAAGGAGAACATAAATCGCAAATTAAATTGATTGATATTAAGTCTGATGAATTCAGTAATTGTTCGGTGCCAGTCCATATGATGACCAAGCCATCTATGAATCTATGCCAGCTCAATACATAGTTCAAGAAGGGTTGGAGCATTTCATCACCGAAGACTGATCGCTCCCATCCCCCTAAAAACAAGTTTGCATAAGAGGGTGCACAGGAAGTACCCATTGCTACTCACTGGATTTGCAAAAAAGTTTGATCCATGAACATAAAATAATTTTTGGTAAGAATGAACTCTAGTAGTTTTAGTATAAACTGGTTCAGGGACCAGGTATTGTGGTCCTGCTCCATGAGGAAGGTACCAGCCATCCAGATGCCCTGCCCGTGGGGGATGCTCGAGTACAGAGCCTCGATGTCGATAGCCACGAAGAGGGCATCCGGAGGGATCTGGACCCCCTCAATGTGACGGAGCAGGTCCGTAGTGTCCCTGATATAGGAAGGCAAATTGAGGACATGGGACATTAAGAAGGTGTCAACAAATTTACTGGCGTTTTCGGTCAATGACCCAATGCCTGAAACAATCGGATGCCCAGGTGGGGTCCTGAGGTTTTTGTGGGTCTTTGGTAGGGTGTAAAACGTAGGAGTATGAGGTTTTTGGATGTTAATAAATTTAAAAGTGTCTTTGTCGATAGGCCCTGCCAAAAGGCTCCAGTAATTAGACCACGATACTCTGCAATGTAGCTCTGTATCAAGGCGTGATTAATGGGTGTGTACCAGGTGGTGTTGTGTAAAACCTGTAGACACATAGTTTGATATTGCTGGTGTGTCATGAGCACCAAATTGGCTCCTTTGTCGGATTCTTTGATAACTAGGTCCGAATTTCTTTGTAGTGTTTTGATTACTCTCTTTTGTTGCCGATTTAAGATGGAGGGTAATTCTGGCCATTGTTGCCTCTTAAGGGACTTGATGGATTCATGGAGAAAGACCCATATTGGGGGACATGTCATCAAATTGGGGGATTTTAATTTGAGTTTATCAGCCTTTGAGTTGGGTGGCAAGGTGTGAGAGGTAGAGGTCATGGTAATTTGGGAGATAAGGGTCGGGAGAGCCGGATCGGTTACAGGGTCTACTGTCTCTGTTGCTCCTTCCTCATAAAGTAACATGAGGTCACGTAAGGCCTTGAATTCATTCATTGTAAAATGTTTTGTTTTTTCCGCCAATTCCTTTTCAAGATTAAGGCTTTGCCTATCTTTATCAAAGATGAATCTATATGTGAGATTCCGGGCAAATAAGTAGAGATCTTTGATAGTTTCATAGATGTTAATTGGTTCAGAAGGATAGAAACCCAAACCTAGTTGGAGGACATACTCCTCCTCAGAGGTAAAGGTATGGGGAGTGAGATTAATGATATTCAGGTTTCCTGTAGCAGGGGTAGATGCTAAGAGGTTGGATTGTGTATAGTGTTGGGCATCGGAGTCTTTAGCACAAACACGTCCAGACTTCCCCGTCGGTTGGTTCTGGTGTTGGCTGGGCTAAAAAACCCAGATTAGGAAAAAGTGTTTGAGGATTGGTATGGGGTACTTTGGGGATGATGTTGTGAAGAGTGGATTGTTGAGTATTACTGCCAGAGGCTTGAGTCCCTGGACATGACGGATGTGTCGGCTTTTTAGATTTACTGTGTTTTTTGCCCTTTTTCAACTCCTTGGTAGGATGATCCTCATCAGTCAGTGATCTTTTGCGGGGAATACCGGGTGCGCGTGATTTCGTGGAGGATGGTGCAACCTGTGAAGAAAGTGAGGATATAGAAGAATCAGATTCAGTGAGATCTGTGGAAGACAAGGTTCCCTTAGATGCACGTTGGCATGTATTAAATCTCCTGGGGTGTTGTTTACCGCCCCACTTGTAGGCATAGCCTGAGAAGGCAAGTTTGTCCTGGACAAACTTGCCTTGTTTTTTCACAATAATTTCTTTATTTATAACCTCTAGGCATTCTTTCACCTCTTTCCATTTATCCATGAAGGTAATGGATTCGGAGACTTTTGTAAATTGAGTGTTTAACCATTCAATCTCGCCGTCAAGAATGGTCATGTCAGCATAGTATTGAGAGGTCAATTGAGTCATAAGTTCAATACTGCATTTGGTCAACGACTCCTCCCAGGACTTTTTGAAGTCGGAGGAGGGGTCCTTGATAGTAGGGAACACTTGAATGCGAAGGCCCACTTTTTCCTTGATATAATGTTCAAAGTATTGGGTGTGCCAATAAAGGTGAGATTTTTTCTTTAGAAGGTTGAACATCCTATCCATAAATAATTTGGTTTCATCCTCTGTTTTTTGGTTATTCAGACAACATGTCTTGATAGTTGACATAAAGTCTGCCCAAGCTGGGCCGAGAACGTCCATGGCACCACTGGCGTTACTAGTACATGTCATGAGAAAACCATACAATGCAGAAAAAGTTTTGGTATAAATAATGGTGAAATAGCAGAAAAGGGGATTAGCTGAGAAATCTATTACAGATACATTTAAATTGATTTGTCGTGGTAAAAGAGGACAAAAAAAAGACAAAAAAGGTGGGACTTTATATGAAACATGTACCCCAGGAGATGACACAATAGCAAAGAATATGGCAAGTACCCAAAATATAATAGAACCAAAAAGGTTGCATAGAAGCATCACATAACATCAATTGGCATTAAATGGTTTAATGGTATATAAATTATGACAGAAGTAAAACTCATAACATAATTCATACTAGATACTATAAAAACCCGAATTCATTAGAGGCAAGTCTTCAATTGTACATATGATATAGCAAAAATACAATTAATAACATGATTAGTACATACTGTAAATACTGTAGAAAACAGATTCATAAAAGGCAGGTCTCTATGATAATTGATTGTAATCTTGGTTAATTAGTAAAATCCAATTGATATGTAAGGTAAGGTAATGATGCAATTGTGGACATAAGGGGGCAACTATTGGCTCACAATCCCATAGTAAGACGACATAATTGGTTCATACTGTAAACATTGTAGATAACCAAATTCACTGAAGTGTGTCTCCATGATAAATAGTTATAGCCATAATTGGTTGGTACAGTCCAATTGGTGTATAAGATAGTAAAATGATGATAATATAATATAGCCGAAAGGGCATCTATTGGCTCGACGCATTTCTTGGTGACTGCCACTCTTCAGGAGCAGGTATGAGGTAGGTGTCTATAAATATTAAAAATATATATGTCGAAAGAAAATATATAATAGGTCTATGTAGAGGGAGAGGAGGGGGGGGAGTAGGGGGGTATAACCCGATTCCCGGAACTACTTACAGATACTCCTATAAGTTTGGGCATAGGCATGGAGGACTGGGGGCCGGCCGAAGAAACATCAGCCCCCGGGAGCTAAGGTGGACTATCCCAGAAACACAACAATGGAAATCCAGTAACAGACACTAGTCCCCAGGGATGCGACCCCATGAGTTTCAAAATTAGTGTGATCCACGTGGTAGCCATCTATAAGAGGAGGGGATATATAGTAAATATAAATAACAATTGGATTTTACTAATTAACCAAGATTACAATCAATTATCATAGAGACCTGCCTTTTATGAATCTGTTTTCTACAGTATTTACAGTATGTACTAATCATGTTATTAATTGTATTTTTGCTATATCATATGTACAATTGAAGACTTGCCTCTAATGAATTCGGGTTTTTATAGTATCTAGTATGAATTATGTTATGATTTTTACTTCTGTCATAATTTATATACCATTAAACCATTTAATGCCAATTGATGTTATGTGATGCTTCTATGCAACGTTTTTGGTTCTATTATATTTTGGGTACTTGCCATATTCATTGCTATTGTGTCATCTCCTGGGGTGCATGTTTCATATAAAGTCCCACCTTTTTTGTCTTTTTTTTTTGTTCAAATTATCGGGGATGGAGGCGCTTGGCTCTACACACCTCGCACCTCATACAAAGTCCCACCCTGCTGCTCTGTTTTTAAGCTTTATTCATGGTAAAAGAGGAGGCAGAGTGAAAGAAGATAATTGGATCAACAGTAGATCCTGTGTGTGTTGTCCACCCTGCAAGTAATTAAATTTGGTGGTGCCTCACTTGATATATAAACGACGGGTAGGGGTGGGTACCATCATCCTAGTAAAGTTTGAGAAAAGAGGACGGGTTAACTAAGGCTACTCCAAATGCTATTGCCCAGTACCGCCAGTAGTGATGGGAGGACTATCTCGGTACCCCGTAAGTGGAAATGCATAAGGTTCTATACAAAAATATATATTTATTAGAAAAAATAATAATTAGAAAAAAATAATGTGTTTTCCCTTCAATTCTCGGTGTGTGTGCACAAGTGTGGCCCCCACCATATTTCCATTGCTATATTTAGATCCTTCTTTATCCTATTCCAGCCGGTTACACGCTCCTTGCCTCCCGTGTCCATGCGGGGTGGGACACCCGCCCGGGATGTCTCAATAGCCGTCTTGCGCCCCCACTGGGTCTCCATTGGTGAGTTACACTGTTGTCTATCATTCTCCATCAACCCAGTTTTACTTGATAGGTATAATTATGCTATTTAATCTGTTCATTTTTCTGTGTACCTATGAGACTGTATTTGTTTATTCTAGATGTTCTGGGTAATATCTCCTGAAGAAGAGACAATTGTCGCAAAACTTGTTGAGGAACTGTCCCTAGCCGCATCAATTTGTTTCTACCCACTAGATGGGTTTTAGAACACATACTTGTTAATCTGTTATCCTTTATAAAATTCTGTCACATATTCTGTTGTGTCTGTATTTTATAATTTTTCTAATAGATGTATATTTTTTAAATGTAAACTTATGCGTTTCCACTTACTGGGTATCGAGATAGTCCTCCCATCACTACTGGCGGTACTGGGCAATAGTATTTGGAGTAGCCTTAGTTAACCCGTCCCCTTTTCTCATAGGAATAACTATGTTGCCCTGGGAGTTGGGTAACCCCACAATAAAATTCATAGACAGTTGGGTCCAAGGCCTCTTTCCATTGGTTATGGGTTGTAGGAGGCCCACAGGAAGGTGTCGCGGTGCCTTATTCACACAGAGAACAAGCAGCTACAAAGGTGGTTACATCAGCACAGAGACCAGGCAACCAGAATTGTTGAAAAATAGCCCAAACAAGTTGATTCTTCCCTGGGTGGCTAACTGCCTTTGGAGAATGGTAAGTCTGGAGCAGAGCAGTGCGGAGATTCTCAGGGACAAAGCAGCAGTCACCAGGTTTCTCGGGAGTAGAATGAATCTGAGCGGCAATAATTCGTACTAGTCTCACTACAACCAACTAGTACGAACAGTGGCCAGAATACGATCGGGAGGTACCACAGGAGCAGGAACCGACTCCATCTTGGAAGCAGAGGAAAACTGTTGCGACAATGCGTCAGCCCTTACATTCTTAAGAGCAAGAATGAGACTACGTAATTGAAGCTTGACAGAAAAATAGCCCACCGGTGTTCTATTGAGAAATGCCCCCTGTCGAAAAATGCCTCCGATGGGTATGCACATGCGCAGTAACCAACATCACTCCAGCTGATATGTTGATCAGCTGGCATGACACCAACACGGCGCAAGCGCAGAACATCGGAGGCAGTATTCGACAATCTGCTAAGTGCCGAGGGAGAATGTAATTATCAGATTCTGCCTCGCTATTGCGGGATGTCTTGAAGGGCGGGTTTTGTGTGCGTTTTAACCCGCCCTCACACACAGCCAAAACACACTGTTTATCACACTGAACCCGCCGTTCAACAGACAGAAAACACGGCGTTCAATACAGGAAAAACCTGCCCTGCAACAGCGAGGCAGAATCTGACAAGTACGCTCTCCCTCCGCTGTTTGCATAGCACCGGATAATGCCTCTGACGATGTGTGAATGCGCCCTGTTGACGTCATGCCAGCTGATCAACATATTAGCTGGAGTGACATTTGTTACTGCTCATGTGCAGACCCATCAAAGGCATTTTTAGACGGGGGCATTTCTCGATAGAACACAGACACAGTGGTACCTCCGAGGAGATGCCTCCATTCTTTAAGAGCTAAAATGATAGCTTACAATTCTCTGTTCCCAATCTCGTAATTGCATTCTGCAGGAGACAATTTCTTCGAAAAGTAGCCACAAGGATGCATAGCGCTCTCAGAGGTAGAATGTTGAGACAGAAGGGTGCCTACTCCAGTCTCAGATGTAGGGATGAGCCGAACACCCCCGGTTTGGTTCGCACCAGAACCTGCGAACGGACCAAAAGTTTGCGCGAACTTTAGTACCCCATTAAAGTTTATGGGACTCGAACGTTCAAAATCAAAAGTGCTAATTTTAAAGGCTAATATGCAAGTTATTGTCCTAAAATGGGTTTGGGGACCCGGGTCCTCCCCCAGGGGACATGTATCAATGCAAAAAAAAGTTTTAAAAACGGACGTTTTTTCGGGAACAGTGATTTTAATGATGCTTAAAGTGAAAAAAAAAAAGTGAAATATTCCTTTAAATATCGTACCTGGGGGGTGTCTATAGTATGCCTGTAAAGTGGCACGTGTGTCCCGTGCTTAGAACAGTCCCTGCACAAAATGACATTTGTAAAGGAATAAAAGTCATTTAAAACTGCTTGCGGCTTTAATGTAATGTCGGGTCCCGGCAATATGGATGAAAATCAGTGAGACAAACGGCATGGGTACCCCCCACCCCCAATCCATTACCAGGCCCTTTGGGTCTTTTATGGATATTAAGGGGAACCGTGCACCCAAATTAAAAAAAGGAAAGGCGTGGGGCCCCCAGGCCCTATATACTCTGAACAGCAATATACAGGCGGTGCAAACAAGACAGGGACTGTAGGTTTGTTGTTAAGAAAGAATCTGTTTGTAATTTTGAACTGGTGCATTTTTAAAGTGTAGCTCCAGCCAAAAAAATCTATTTTTAAGCTTTTTGGAAAACATAGGGAAGGGTTATCACCCCTGTAACATTTTTTTTGCTGTCTGTGCACCTCTTCAAAAGATTTCACCTCACTTTCTGCCCCATGACAAATGTTTTTTGAAAATTTGGGGGTTTTAGTGAAACAAGGATTGGTGATAAAGCATCAGTGAAGAGGAGACACATTTTTCCTATATTAACTCTTACAGGAGAGAATTTCCCTTCCTAGGGGTATATTTCATCTCACTTCCTGTTGTCTCCTTCTGTTTGCAAGTAGGAGTCGCTTGTAAGTTGCATGTTTGAAAGTAGGGGCCTGCCCTATTCTTCAGAAATTGGGGCCTTAGGTGTTGGTGTTGCCACAACACTGTAAGCCCTCACAGTTACTCTTGGTGGGCACAGGAACGGGCTCTGCTGTGAAATATTAGATCAAGAATTGTAATTACATGCCATTGTTGAATAGTGGTAGAAAAATTGGGCCTGTGGTGGTGGTGCTGGTGCCACAACACTGTAAGTCCTCACAGCTACTCTTGGTGGGCGCTGGAACGGGCCCTGCTGTGAAATATTATATCAAGAATTGTAATTACATGCACCTGTTGAACAGGGGCAGAAAAATTGGGCCTTTGGTGGTGGTGGTGTTGCCACAACACTGTAAGCCCCCACAGTTACTCTTGGTGGGCGCAGGAATGGGCCCTGCTGTGAAATATTAGATCAAGAATTGTAATTACATGTCCCTGTTGAACAGGGGTAGAAAAATCGGGCCTTAGGCACTGGTGCCACAACACTGCAACCCCTCACAGATGCTATAGTTGGAGCACAGGAATGAGCCCTGCTGCAAAGTATTGCATCAAAAATTGTAATTATACGCCCCTGTTAAACAGGGCCTGAAAATTTGGGCTTTGGCACTGGTACTACAACACTGAAACCCCTCACAGATACTCTAGTTGGAGCACAGGAATGAGCCCTGCTGCAAAGTATTGCATCAAAAATTGTAATTATACGCCCCTGTTAAACAGGGGCTGAAAAATTGGGCCTTGGGCACTGGTGCTAGTGCCACAAAACTGCAAACCCTCACAGATACTCTAGTTGGAGCGCAGGAATGAGCCCTGCTGCAAAGTATTGCATCAAAAATTGTAATTACACGCTCCTGTTAAACAGGGGCTGAAAAATTGGGCCTTGGCCACTGGTGGTGGTGCCCAGAACCAAAAATGTTCTTACAAGCTATCAGCATGAAAATTGAGGAGGAAGAGGATTGTGACTCAGCATAACAGGATAGTCACTCAGCATCAGCATAAGCAGTCTTGAAGGCATCTCACATTTAAAAAAAATCAATCAGTTACATCAGCATCAGGTGCTTGGTAGCTGGTGATAAAATACTGATTCATTTTTATGAAGGTCAGCCGATCGACCGATTTGGTAGACAGGCGCACCCTGTGATCGGTTACAAAGCCTCTGGGAGCACTGAATGTGCGTTCCGAAAGAACGCTGGATGCAGGACAGGCCAGTAGCTCAATTGCATACTGTACAAGCTCTGGCCAGTGATCCATCCTCAAGACCTAGTAACCCAGAGGATTTTCGGTGGGAAAGGTGTCCAAGTCTGATCTTGCCCCTAGGTAATCCTGCACCATGTGAATCAGACACTGGCGATGGTTGCTGGAACTGATCAGACCTTGGGGCTGTGGACTAAAAAATTGTCTGAACGCATCGGTCAGACGGCCACCTTCTCCATCGCTCCTTCTGTGACTGACCAAAGCCTCAGCAACACGTTGTCCAGGAGGACCAGGAAATTGTAACCTCCCAGGCTCTGGAAACGCGTTGCACAAACCTTTCTGTAAGGCCTCCTGAAGATGTTTCATCCTCTGCGCCCTCTGCGGCAGCAAGATAAGGTCCGCAACCTTACCCTTGTAATGTGGATCAAGGAGGGTTACTAGCCAGTAATCTTCCCTCCCCTTGATACCACGAATACAAGGATCCTTCCGCAGGCTTTGCAGGATCAGGGAGGCCATGCAGCGTAGGTTTGCTAAGGCATTCAGTCCAGAGTCCTCTGGGTCACTAAGGATGACATGATCCGCAGCCACCTCCTCCCAGCCACGTACAAGTCCATGGGTTTCTTCAGACTGTAAATGATCTCTTGAAGACTGCTGCTGATGCTGAGTGCCAGGCTGCATCTCCATGCTGACACAATCCTCCTCGTCCTCTTTCTGTGTGATCAGCGGGCACGCAGGAACACTGTCTGGATAAAGGGGGCCTTGAGACGTAAGGAAGTCCTCCCCTTTCTCCCTCTGTTCTGCCTCAAGTGCCCTGTCCATTATTCCATGCAGCGTGTGCTCCAACAGGTGGACAAGAGGAACAGTGTCACTGATGCATGCACTGTCACTGCTCACCATCCTCGTGGCCTCCTCAAATGGTGACAGGACAGTGCATGCATCCTTGATCATAGCCCACTGGCATGGGGAAAAAAAACAAGGTCCCCTGACCCTGTCCTGGTGCCATAGTCGCATAAGTACTCATTGATGGCCCTCTGCTACGTGAGCAGCTGCTGCAGCATGGCCAACGTTGAGTTCCACCTGGTGGGCATGTCACAGATCAGGCGGTTCATGGGCAGGTTAAATTCCTTTTGGAGGTCAGCCAGCCGAGCACTGGCATTATATGACCTGCGGAAATGCACACAGACTTTCCCGGCTTGCCTCAGGACATCCTGTAAGCCTGGGTACCTGCCCAAGAACCGCTGCATCACCAAGTTAAGTAAGGACGTGAGCCAAACAGGGCACATGGGTCAGTTGTCCCTGTTGGAGGGCGGAGAGGAGGTTGGTGCCATTGTCGCAAACCACCATACCTGCCTTAAGCTGGCGTGGCATCAACCACCTCTGAACCTGCCCCTGCAGAGCTGACAGAATCTCGGCCCCAGTGTGGCTCCTGTCCCCCAAGCACACCAGCTCAAGCATTGCATGGCATCTTTTTGTCTGCGTGCTTGCGTAGCCCCTTGAGTGCCTACGGAGCACCGCTGGATTCCAAGGACAAATCAACACAGGAAGAGGCCATGGAGGAAGAAACGGAGGGGGTGGAGGAGAGAGGTGTGGCAGAATCACCACTAGTAGAATTTTGGAAGTGTGGTGGCGGAACAACCTCCAACACTACTGCACACTGTCCTGCATCCTTCCCAGCTGCCAGAAGAGTCACCCAGTGTGCAGTGAAAGATAGGTAACGTCCCTGTCCATGCCTGCTGGATCATGAGTCAGCGGTAATATGTACCTTACAGCTGACCGCCCTGTCCAGCGAGGCTAAGACATTGCCTTCCACATGCCGGTAGAGAGCCAGAATCGCCTTCCATGAGAAAAAGTAGCGTTTGGGAACCTGCCACTGAGGAACCGCACATTCCACAAACTCACGGAAGGGGGCAGAGTCTACCAACTGAAAAGGCAGCAGTTGAAGTGCTAGCAATTTTGCCAAGCTAGCATTCAACCGCTGGGCATGTGGATGGCTGGGAGCAAACTTCTTTCGGCGGTGCAGCAGCTGGGGCAGGGAAATTTGCCTGTTACAATCTGACGTCGGTGTACCAAAAGCAGATTGCCCACAAGTACTTGGCTGTGACACACCTAATTCTACACCTTCATTCCTCTCAGTGCAGGTTTCAGAGAGGACTGAAGGTATAGTGGGGTTGGAGATTTCAGCTGATGAGGAGCAAGGAGAGGTCCTCTTTGTTCTTTGGTGTGGGTCTTTTAGATACGCTTGCCAACGAACTGCATGGTAGGTCGACATATGTCTGGTCAAGCATGTGGTGCCCAAGTGGGTGATGTTTTGGCCACGCGAGATACGCTTGAGACATATGTTGCAAATAGCAGTGGTGGGATCTGATGCACTCATCTCAAAAAAGGCCCACACCAAAGAACTTTTGGAATAACGCGCAGAGACAGCAGCGCCCTGCACATGCGGAGCTCTGCGGTGTGATGCAGTTGGTGTGATGCCCTTAAGTTGGCCCCTGGAGGGCATCCTGCCTCGGAGATGTGCCTCCTCCTCTTCCCCTCTCCTATCAGGCACCCACGTGGAGTCAGTGACCTCATTATCCCCTCCCTCCTCATCACTGGAGCAAAGCTGGCAGTATGCTGCAGCTGGGGGAACATGACTGCCAGATTGCTGTCCTTCTTGGGCACCCCCTCTCTCTGGGCTCACGTTACTGCCTTCCTCTAGCTGGGTACCATCATCGGAGCCTTCAAAACGCTGGGCATCCTCCTGGAGCATGTACCCAACACTGTGGTCAAACAGTTAGGGGGACTCCTCAGGAGGACATGGTGGGGCTAGGGAAGGAGTGACTGATGCCATTGAGCCGAGGGAAGAGGCCGCGTTGGCAGCTGCTTTGCCAGACACCCTGAGCCTGGGTGAGAGAGGATGAGGAGGATGAGGACAACTTGGTCATCCATTCTACCAAGTCTTCCGCATGTTGTGGCTCAACACGGCCAGCTGCCGAAAAAAAAGACAAGCGTGTCCCACGGCCACGTGCTGATGAGGATGCACCGTCTTCACGACCAGCACAGTTGCCTCTACACACAGAGCCTGCTTGCCCTCTTTTATTGGCTTGTGACTGTCTGCCTCTCCTTGTTGGCCTTCCAGACATACTAATGGCCTGCAGTGAGATGTAGCTGCACAAAGCTGGCATGTGTATATATATACACTGATACTGCAGCTAGCAGAATCAACTGCCTGCCTGTGGTACTAATAGGATCAGAAGAACGCCACCAATTTTCTTCAGGTAGCTTTAGGTGCACACTGTGCAGAGGACACAGTACACTAACTGTAAATACTGTAGCTGCCCGCCTGTGGTATTAATAGGAGCAGAACAACAGCAATTTTCTTCAGGTAGCTTTAGGTGCACACTGTGCAGAGGACGCAGTACACTAACTGTAAATACTGCAGCTGCCTGCCTGTGGTACTAATAGGACCAGAAGAACACCACCAATTTTCTTCAGGTAGCTTTAGGTGCACACTGTGCAGAGGACACAGTACACTAACTGTAAATACTGTAGCTGCCTGCCTGTGGTATTAATAGGAGCAGAACAACAGCAATTGTCTTCAGGTAGCTTTAGGTGCACACTGTGCAGAGGACCCAGTACACTAACTGTAAATACTGCAGCTGCCTGCGGTACTAATAGGATCAGAAGAACACCTCCAATTTTCTTCAGGTAACTTTAGGTGCACACTGTGCAGAGGACGCACTACACTAACTTGTAAATACTGCAGCTGCCTGCTTTACTAATAGGATCAGAAGACCACCACCAATTTTCTTCAGGTAACTTTAGGTGCACACTGTGCAGAGGATGCACTACACTAACTTGTAAATACTACAGCTGCCTGTGGTACTAATAGGATCAGAAGAACACCACCAATTTTCTTCAGGTAGCTTTAGGTGCACACTGTGCAGAGGACACACTACACTAACTTGTAAATACTACAGCTGCCTGCGGTACCAATAGGATCAGACGAACACCACCAATTTTCTTCAGGTAGCTTTAGGTGCACACTGTGCAGAGAACGCACTACACTAACTGTAAATACTGTGGCTAATAGGACTAATAGGATCAGAAGAACACCAGCAATTTTCTTCAGGTAGCTGTAAATACTGTAGCTACCTGCCTGTGGTATTAATAGGAGCAGAACAACAGCAATTGTCTTCAGGTAGCTTTAGGTGCACACTGTGCAGAGGACGCAGTACACTAACTGTAAATACTGCAGCTGCCTGCCTGTGGTACTAATAGGATCAGAAGAACACCACCAATTTTCTTCAGGTAGCTTTAGGTGCACACTGTGCAGAGGACACAGTACACTAACTGTAAATACTGCAGCTGCCTGCGGTACTAATAGGATCAGAAGAACACCTCCAATTTTCTTCAGGTATCTTTAGGTGCACACTGTGCAGAGGACGCACTACACTAACTTGTAAATACTGCAGCTGTCTGCGGTACTAATAGGATCAGAAGACCACCACCAATTTTCTTCAGGTAACTTTAGGTGCACACTGTGCAGAGGACGCACTACACTAACTTGTAAATACTACAGCTGCCTGCGGTACTAATAGGATCAGAAGAACACCACCAATTTTCTTCAGGTAGCTTTAGGTGCATACTGTGCAGAGGACGCAGTACACTAACTGTAAATACTGCAGCTGCCTGCCTGTGGTACCAATAGGATCAGAAGAACACCACCAATTTTCTTCAGGTAGCTTTAGGTGCACACTGTGCAGAGGACACAGTACACATACTGTAGCTGCCTGGCTGTGGTATTAATAGGAGCAGAACAACAGCAATTGTCTTCAGGTAGCTTTAGGTGCACACTGTGCAGAGGACCCAGTACACTAACTGTAAATACTGCAGCTGCCTGCGGTACTAATAGGATCAGAAGAGCCGATGGGAGGCAGAGTAAGCCCAGCAATCCTCCGGAGAAGTGAACAATCACAGCTTCCCCTCCACATATCTCATACCCACAATGCACAGAGACCAGCACCAAAATAGACCTTTGCTCAGGTAACATGGCGATCTGACCAGGACTGAGCACATCACCGGAGCAGGAGACTGAGCGGAGGAGCCCCGACACTGGGGAGGGAGGAGGAGGAGGAGAACACAGCACCGGGGAGGAGGAGGGGGTGTATGTACACCGAACAGCATGGCAGCATCCAAGTTTTACACAAAGGATCAAGCTTAATCTACCTGAAGACAGAGGTATACCTTTGGAACAATAATAACAGTTATGGTGGTGGATTGGTCGCAGTAACTACATCTACATGCGCATTGCCCCGCTGGGGTGATTGGATCTGGTGAGTGGGAACCCTTAAGGGGGAGCACAAAAGTCACCTGAGGATACTGCAAGCACTTAAGTCACCATTTGGTTCCTGTTATGTACCTGAGGAATATCAGACATATACTATATGAACTGTCATTCGCTCATCTACATGTGAACTTTATTCCCATCTCATACGGATTTATATATGCCCGCATAGTGCGGTTTTACTTCTGGCACATCTCTATACCAGGACACTGTACATGGGATATCCTTGATTGTGGCTGATATTCACTGGGATATTGGTTTATTATGTTTATTATGTTTATTTTTTATCTTCCACTCACTGTAACATTGTGGTAGCTGGAGCAATTACCACCAGGAAATCACCAGAAATTCATTATATGTTGTATTGTGCAACTATGCCCCATACTTTTTTGGCCATCTAGCTATTGGGACGTACATGCCATTTTTTCACATTTTTGTCCATACACCCATAGGCTGTGCTCTGTGGCTACCATAGGCGTATCCTGCATGGTAGCTCAGGTATACACTCTATAGGGTGCATATGTTGTTTAGTATATTACTCGCTTACACTTTACAGACACATTAATACTTGTAGCACTGACACTTTATTTGAGGTTGGGATTACATGCACTGAGCATTGTTGGGGTACACATATCTGTGGTGCGGTCTTCTGTTCCCCCCCCCCTTCACCTACGTCCTGTCATTGATTACCAGTAGGTAGCGCCACTTACCCCATCTCTGTGTGGTTTTTCTATTATTGAGAGTTCCCCTAGGGGAGCCCTATTAGGGGAGGCAGCAGACCTATATTTTTTATCCTAAGCACGGTTATTTATACATTCATACACGCACTACACTAACTTGTAAATACTACAGATGCCTGCGGTACTAATAGGATCAGAAGAACACCACCAATTTTCTTCAGGTAGCTTTAGGTGCACACTGTGCAGAGGACACACTACACTAACTTGCAAATACTACAGCTGCCTGCGGTACTAATAGGATCAGAAGAACACCACCAATTTTCTTCAGATAGCTTTAGGTGCACACTGTGCAGAGGACGCACTACACTAACTTGTAAATACTGCAGCTGCCTGCGGTACTAATAGGATCAAAAGAACACCACCAATTTTGCTCAGGTAGCTTTAGGCGCACACTGTGCAGAGGATGCAAATACTGCAGCTGCCTGCGGAACTAATAGGATCAGAAGAACACCACCAATTTTCTTCAGGTAGCTTTAGATGCACACTGTGCAGAGGACGCACTACACTAACTTGTAAATACTGCAGCTGCCTGCAGAACTAATAGGATCAGAAGAATACCAGTAATTTTCTTCAGGTAGCTGTAATTTTCTTCAGGTAGCTGTAAATACTGTAAAAACACCTGCCTGCTTGTCAGTAGGAAGAGAATAACAGGAACGGATCTAGCTAAACTGAATACAGTGTATATAACACCTAGGATGCATATATATACACACAATACACTGTAAGAGCAGCTAACTGACTCGCCTACCTACTCTAAGACCCCTTTCACACTGGGGCGGTTTGCAGGCGGTATTGCGCTAAAAATACCGCCTGCAAACCGCCCCTAAACAGCCTCCGCTGTTTGTTCAGTGTGAAAGCCCGAGGGCTTTCACACTGAAGCGGTGCGCAGGCAGGACGGTGAAAAAAGTCCTGCAAACCGCTTTTTTGGAGCGGTGAAGGAGCGGTGTATTCACCGCTCCTAAACCGCTCCTGCCCATTGAAATCAATGGGACAGCGCGGCTATACCGCAGCTATAGCTGCGCTGTACGAGGGATTTTAACCCTTTTTCGGCCGCCAGCGGGGGTTAAAACCGCACCACTAGCGGCTGAATACCGCTGCAAGTACGACGGTACGGCAGCGCTAAAAATAGCGCTGTTGTACCGCCGACGCCCCCACCGCCCCAGTGTGAAAGGGGCCTAACTTAAATCAAATTACACTGTCTCTCTATCTCTCTCTCAACGCCGGAACACACTACACAGGGCTGACGTGCAAAGTCTCCAGATCTGTTTGACCAAGGCAAAGGCAGGGAAGAAATAAACCAGGCAGTTTAAATAGCCAGAAAGAGCTGGCTGTAGGCTGGACTGATGAGCAGGAAATGATCACCAGGTGAGCCACTGTGGAACGATGAGAGCTGGCAATTAACCGACAGCTGAGCAACCTGAGCACTGAAAAGGGAGGGCTGGGAGCCCAGCCCTGACATTACCAGAATCCTTTTTTCATTTTGGATAGAGTACGGCAGAGCTATAACCCCTGTCATGTGTTTTTCTCATCTGTGTCCCATTGGGGAGATTTTCCTTCACTTCTTGTCTTTAAAGAGGAGTTCTGCCCCCTCACGAAAAAATTTAAAGTCAGCAGCTACAAATACTGTAGCTGCTGACTTTCAATATTAGGACACTTACCTGTCCAGGGTTCCTGCGATGTTGGCACCCCAGCCTATTTTCGGATTGGCTCTCGGGTGCTGCCGCCACCATGCATGTTAAGGGAAACCAGCAGTGAAATCTGCGCAAAGCAAGCTGTGCTTTCTAACTGACCCGGCAGCGGAGGAGGCTGAACTTCTGAAGGACGACGCCGCAGCACTGTGTCCTGGAAGTGGGGAAGGGTACCTGTCAAAAACAGGTACCTGTTCCCCCCTCCCCCCTGAAAGGTGCCAAATGTGGCACCGCAGGGGGGGGGGGGGAGCATATAAGCGGAGCTTCCACTTTTGGGTGGAACTCCGCTTTAAGCCGCTAGGGGTAGGCAACCTCGGCCCTCCAGCTGTGGTGGAACTACAAATCCCATCATGCTTCTGCCTCTAGGAGTCATGCCTGTGATTGTCAGGGTCTTGCAATGTCTTATGGGACTTGTGGTTTCACCACAGCTGGAGGACCGAGGTTGCCTACCCCTGCTAGAGGCAATGAGACAAAATGCCTCCAAAGTGAGGGAATCCCTGGTTGTCACTAGGGTCACCAGAACTAGTGTCCCCATTGGAAGATTTCTCCTTTATCTCTGTTAGAGCAACCACTCAAAATTCAGTATTTTGTTTTCATTTTAGGTGATAACTGTCATCAGGACAAATAAGGTGAATCTCATTAACACCGACACAGACAGCAATAAAAATCCAACAGGTGTGCTAATCCTTCTTCATGGTATTCAGAACCAGTGGCGTAACTACCACCATAGCAACCCATGCAAACGCTATGGGGCCCGCAGCCGCTATGGGGCCCGGTGAGGATGACAGCACCGCTGTGCCCCATACAGCGTGACCTGTGCACACCGCAGCCAGGGGAAGAGAGAGGAGAGGAAGAGGCGAGCTGTCCGTATCAGCAGAGAGCGTGATTGCTCGCTGTAATAGCTTTCATTAGAATTTCCAGTGTTCCCGGGGGTCATGTCACATAGCTCCACCTCTTGGCCCGACGCCTTTGATAGACAGAACGCCGGTCCAATGCAGGACGTGTGACGTCATCTAAGGCATCAGGCCAAGATGTTTTCCATGGTCTTCCGGGTCTTTTGGTGTTACTGCGCTCACCGATGCATTCTTTCTTTGTTCCAAACAGTTGATTTGGCCACACCTAATGTTTTTGCTATTTCTCTGATGGGTTTGTTTTGTTTTTTCAGCCTAATGATGGCTTGCTTCACTGATAGTGACAGCTCTTTGGATCTCATATTGAGAGTTGACAGCAACAGATTCCAAATGCAAATAGCACACTTGAAATTAACTCTGGACCTTTTATCTGCTCCTTGTAAATGGTATAATGAGGGAATAAAACATACCTGGCCATGTAACAGCTGAGCAGCCAATTGTCCCATTAATTTTGGTCCCTTAAAAAGTGGGAGACACATAAACAAACTGTTATAATTCCTACACCGTTCACCCGATTTGGATGTAAATACCCTCAAATTAAAGCTGAAAGTCTGCAGTTAAAGCACATCGTGTTTGTTTCATTTCAAATCTATTGTGGTGGTGTATAGAGCCAAAAAGATTAGAATTGTGTCAATGTCCCAATATTTATGGACCTGACTGTATGCCGTCATTGGCCTGCCCTCTAAGGGGGTGTCTCCAGAGCCCCCTTCATTCACAGTTTATCGAGCAGAGAGCAGCGCTGATGTCAGCCTGGAGTTAGACTTGCAGCATAAAGTGGGTTTTGCTTATTTGTAGGCAGGTAGAGGTCCCTTTTAAGGGTTGCTCCCCCTACTGGTTGAGTGTCTACATGGCGCCCCTATATAATGTGAGAGGAGCTGTAGCTGAAGGTAGAAAGAGAGGGAGACAGCTGAGACAGAGAACTACAGAAGACGTTAAGCGCTTGTGTTTCCCTTTGCTCTCCCCTTCGGGGGAGTGGTGGACAGCACAGACCGTCTACTCTTCAACCGGCGGATACTTGGTGATGCCGCTATCTGGAACCGTTAACAGTTAACAGAGGGATTCATGTGCATGCATGTCCATATACGGGAATGGTAAAGTACCCCCCACATCCATCCACCAGCCACAAGTGACTGGACGTTCAATGTGCTGATCTACATCTGTACACAACACGAAGAGCATTCATTTTGAGGCCCCATGTGCTTATTACTGCTGGAATTACACCTGTCACTGTCCAGCTGGGATACCTTCGATGTGATCACCTCAGTAATTACAGTGAGAACTCACAGTGGAGATGATGCCTTAGTTCACTCAGGCTCTATACCATTAATACGGCCGTGGGGAATATTCTCCCAAATGAACTGTATATCCAGGATTTTCAAAAAATCCCCCATTAGTACACCCCCCCCCCCCCCCCACACACACACACACACACACACACACACACAAAACACTAAACAGTTGTTACATTTGTGAAATGTATTAGCCTTTAAGAGATATGACTGTTTGAATTTTCAAGAAGTCAGTTTTCTGATTTAAAAAATGCTTCATCTTTTCTGGCAGGGAGGATCTCTTAGAACAGTGATTGCATCATATCCTCAAAAGTGTCTGATGCGTCCGCCATAATGTCACAGTCCCGATAAAAAAAAACGCTGATCGTCGCCAATACTAGTAAAAAAAAAAAAAAATTAAAATGCTATAAATCTATGCCATATTTTGTAGACGCTATAACTTTTGCGCAAACCAATCAATGTACGCTTATTGCGATTTTTATTACCAAAAATATGTAGAAGAATACATATCGGCCTCAACTGAGAAAAAATTAGCTTTTTTTAAAAAAAAAGGGGATATTTATTATGGCAAAAAGCACAAAATATTGTGTTTTTTTCAAAATTGTCGCTCTTTTTTTGTTTATAGCACAAAAAATAAAAACCGCAGAGGTAATCAAATACCACCAAAAAAGAGCTCTATTTGTGGGGAAAAAAGGACATCAATTTTGTTTGGGTGCAGAGCTGCACGACCGCGCAATTGTTAGTTAAACTGACGCAGTGCCGAATCGCAAAAAATGGCCTGGTCATTCAGCAGCCAAATCTTCTGCGGCTGAAGCGGTTAATATAATATTAATTTAATACATTTAATAAATAAATTTTAATTAAATGTATACATTTAATGAATTTAATATAAACGCAAACCAGTGCAGCTTATTAGTGTCCACCAGTGCCAAATGTCAGGGTCTACCAGTGCAGAATGTCAGGGTCCACCAGTCAGGGACCACCAGTGCCGCTTGTCAGGGACCACCATGTCAGTGACCACCAGTGCCGCTTGTCAGGGACCACCATGTCAGGGACCACCAGTGCTGCTTGTTAGGGACCATGTCAGGGACCACCATGTCAGGGACCACCAGTGCCGAATGTCAGGGACCACCAGTGCCGCTTGTCAGGGACCACTACGTCAGGGACCACCAGTGCCGAATGTCAGGGACCACCATGTCAAGGACCACCAGTGCCGCTTGTCAGGGACCACCATGTCAGGGACCACCAGTGCCGCTTGTCAGGGACCACCATGTCAGGGACCACCAGTGCCGAATATCAGGGACCACCATGTCAGGGACCACCAATGCCGAATGTCAGGGACCACCATATCAGGGAACACCAGTGCTGCTTGTCAGGGACCACCATGTCAGTGACCACCGTGGGCCCAGCATAGGACCACCATGTCAGTGACCACCGTGGGCCCAGCATGGGACCAGCATGCCAGGGACCACCATAGGACCAGCATGTCAGTGACCACCGTGGGACCAGCATGGAACCAGCATGTCAGACCCACAATAGGACCAGCATGGGACCAGCATGTCAGGGAACACCATAGGACTAGCATGGGACCAGTATGTCAGGAACCACCATAGGACCAGCATGGGACCAGCATGTCAGGGGACCACCATAGGACCGACATGGGACCACCATAGGACCAGCATGTCAGGGAACACCATAGGACCAGCATTGGACCAGCATGTCAGGGACCACCATAAGAGCAGCATGGGACCAGCATGTCAGGGACCAACATAGAACCGGAATGTCAGGGACCAGCATGGGACCAGCATGTCAGGGACCACCATAGGACCAGCATGGGACCAGTATGTCAGGGACCACCATAGGACCAGCATGGGACCAGCATATCAGGGAACACCAGTGCAGAGCGGGGATGATTATCATCAGTAATTACGTTTATATACACAGCGGGACCTCCCGCTTTAGGTATAGTATACAAGAACGCGGAGCGTTGATGCCCCGCCCCCCCGCCGTTATTATGCTTGACAGCACACTGTGCCAATAACGAGTCCACCAGTGCCGAATGTCAGGGACCACCAGTGCCAAATGTCAGCGTCTACCAGTGCGGAATATCAGGGTCCACCAGTCAGGGACCACCAGTGCCGCTTGTCAGGGACCACCATGTCAGGGACTACCAGTGCTGCTTGTTAGGGACCATGTCAGGGACCACCATGTCAGGGACCACCAGTGCCAAATGTCAGGGACCACCAGTGCCGCTTGTCAGGGACCACCACGTCAAGGACTACCAGTGCCGAATGTCAGGGACCACCATGTCAAGGACCACCAGTGCCGCTTGTCAGGGACCACCATGTCAGGGACCACCAGTGCCGCTTGTCAGGGACCACCATGTCAGGGACCACCAGTGCCGAATGTCAGGGACCACCATGTCAGGGACCACCAATGCCGAATGTCAGGGACCACCATATCAGGGAACACCAGTGCTGCATGTCAGGGACCACCATGTCAGTGACCACCGTGGGACCAGCATAGGACCAGCATGTCAGGGACCAGCATGGGACCAGCATGCCAGGGACCACCATAGGACCAGCATGTCAGGGACCACCATAGGACCAGCATGGGACCAGTATGTCAGGGACCACCATAGGACCAGCATGGGACCAGCATGTCAGGGAACACCAGTGCAGAGCGGAGATGATTATCATCAGTAATTACGTGTATATACACAGCGGGATCTCCCGCTGTAGGTATAGTATACAAGAACACGGAGTGTTGATGCCCCTCCCCCCCACTGTTATTATGCTTGACAGTGCACTGTGCCAATAACGACGGGGGGGGGGGGGAGGGGCGGGACATCAGTATAGTGATACATTGGGACATCTCCACTATGTCAAACAAGTAATTACTGATGATAATTATCCCCACTCTGCACGGAGATGGCGGGCGGCGGCGGGGACCGAGTGGGGGGGGGAGGTGACTGTTAGGGAGGAGGAGGAGGAGGAGGGAGGAGAGAGGAGAAGAAGGACACCTCCTCCATGGGTGGCACAGACTGGGGGCTGTGAGACCCTCTCTGCCCACTACAGGAAATAGAACTCCCTGCTCAGTTTTCAGAGGACTACAAGGGGGTGTGCCAGACCGCTGGCTGAACTCAGGAGAGGGACAGCAGCCAGCGGTCTTACGAACAGGAAGTCAGCAGGCAATAACGTTTTTTCAGCAAGTTCAGCAGCCTATTACAGAGGAGCTACAGAGCTCAGAAGAACATGAATGGCAAAGTTAGTGAAGGTAGGAGATCAGCAACAAGGACATGGGAAAACAATTTTGGCCAGAGTTCTGCTTTAAACGCATAGCACACAGCACCCGACCCTCTGATCACTTAGTTGTTGACTATTGTAACTACAGTATGCCTGTTACCAGGCTCATCAGCAATTGTGTTATTACCATCTGAGCTGCTATACAATCCTGCATCAACAAGCTTTCCATCTTTGAAGGACCCACTGGTTCCCTGTCACCCATCATATTTTGCACCCACCTTCATGCCAATATCCATGATCTCTAGTTGACTTCTGTCTACTAGTACATCCCATTACCACCAGTGGGCCTTCCGCCCCCACAGATAGGATGCCATTTTTCAATGGGACCTTCCACCTATAAAAATTCACATAGGGCAGGGGTAGGCAACCTCGGCCCTCCAGCTGTTTTGAAACTATAAGTCCCATGAGACATTGCAAAACCCTGACAATCACAGGCATGACTCCTAGAGGCAGAGGCATGATGGGATTTGTAGTTTCACCACAGCTGGAGGGCCGAAGTTGCCTACCCCTGACATAGGGGATAATTTCGCTTGACATCCTGTCTGTGTATTGCTACATGGCGTTCGGACATTTTCATTCCTTGTGTGTCTATGTTGTCATGTTTTTTGTCAGTTATTGTTTGGTAGCCACTCCTCACGTAGTCATTGTAGTATAGATGTGGTAGCCATTGTTATTGTGAAGTTGCAGCAACAGTTTTTGGCTACTAAATTTGCTTTTATTTTGTTGATACCAATAAATTCTATTTTTAGATTACACTCTAGCATGATCCATTTGTTACCAATAGTAACCCCTTGTTTTCCTGGTGCTCTATACCGTGCTTTTTTCTTGAACCATATGTTCTGGTTACGGTAACGCTTGATGTGGTGAGTGACCTATGAGTGCCTACCACATTATAGTGGACAAACTTTCTGGTAAACCCATCCTGTTTTTTAGTTTTTTATTGCAACCAAGCCTCTGTATGATGATCTGATGGAGGAAGGTACTGTGCACAGCCAATACCTGGGAGTGAATAGAATTTTGTGTTTTACTGGGGAAAGCTTGTGTAGCAAAGTCCCAGGCCTCCTTTGAATGAGAACCTCCAGGGCCAGGGAAAGCTGACATACTTCTATATGTAGTGGGTTGTGAGGCATGGTGGATGTTGAGTCATTAAAGTTATTGGGCACCAGACACTTCTTAAATGCAAAATAAAGTTTATTTCTCTTAACAAACTTTTTGGGGGTTAGAGAGGGTTAGGGCCAGGACACCCTTAGGTAGTTGCAAGATTAATTGGCAGATTCCGAGACTTCAATAGGACAGCCATGCAGAGAAAGGCATCCAGCAAGATGCCACATTTGCATGTGTTGGAATGCGGTCTTCTATGGAAACAGTCTTTAACAGTTCCAAACACAAAGCTTAATGCCACGTACACACAGCCGGTTTTCCCATTGGAATAAACTCTGAAGGTTTTTCCGACGGAGTTCCGACGGAATTCCTCTGAAACTGTCTTGCATGCACACCATCACACCAAAGTCCGATCGTCAAGAACGTGGTGACGTCGCTCGTACAACATGTACAACGGGACTAGAAAAAGGAAGTTCAATACTCAGTGCGCCACCATTTGGGCTCCTTCTGCTAATCTCGTGTTTATCTTGTGTTAGAAGTTTGGTGAGAGACGATTTGCGCTTTTCAGACTCCAGCTTTTTCCGATCGTTTTACTGCTGTTCAGTTTGTGCTTGTGGGTTTGTATCTGGTTTTCAGTGCGTGTAGTCAGTTCGTATCTGTTTTTCAGTGCGTTCTTGTCCGCTCGTTGCTGATTTTCAGCTCGCTCTTCACAGGCCTTGCTGTTCTTCAGTGCGTTCTGCTAAGTTCGTTCTGACCAGCCGACCGTTTTGAAACCATGGTGTGGGTACGTACTCATCGTAGAGTTCGTGCTGTGCAATGGCTTGGTGTTGGGGTTCCTACTTTGATCCAAGTCCCGTCCATGAACAGGGCGAGGAGGAGTTCATGGACCAAGAATTGGTTACTCCAGTGTGACCAATTCTCACACATGCCTTTGCTTTGTGAGATCCAGGAGAATAATCCTGATGATTTCAGGAATTATCTCAGGATGACGGACCCCGTTTTTCACCGTCTGTTGGCTTTGCTGATCCCTTATATCAGCAGGCAGGATACCTGCATGAGGCAAGCCATCACTCCGGAGCAGGGGCTAATCGCCACCTTGTGGTACTTGGCGACTGGGAAAAACCTGCAGGACCTCAAGTTCCCAACAGGCATCTTCCCCCAGGCTCTGGGGATCATTATTCCAGAGACCTTGTTCTGCCATCATTCATGTCCTGCAGAAGGACTATATTAAGGCAAGTTTTCTCCTTTAACATCACATTCTATGTATTTAATGTTTGCTAATGTATTGTATTTATTTCATCATTCCCTAATTACCATGATTGGAAGATTTGCCTTCACTAACGTCCCCAGCATGCTATCCTGGGCCCATATACACCTATAGCCTAGTCCCTTAACAATGTACAGTATCTCACAGAAGTGAGTACACCCCTCACATTTTTGTAAATATTTTATTATATCTTTTCATGTGACAACACTGAAGAAATGACGCTTTGCTACAATGTAAAGTAGTGAGTATACAGCTTGTATAACAGTGTAAATTTGTTGTCCCCTCAAAATAACTCAACACACAGCCATTAATGTCTAAACTGCTGGCAACAAAAGTGAGTACACGCCTAAGTGAAAATGTCCTTATTGGGCCCAATTTTCCCTCCCCAATGTCATGTGACTCGTTAGTGTTACAAGGTCTCAGGTATGAATGAGGAGCAGGTATGTTAAATTCGGTGTTATCGCTCTCACTCTCTCATGCTGGTCACTGGAAGTTCAACATGAAACCTCATGGCAAAAAACTCTCTGAGGATCTAAAAAAAGAAAATGTTGCTCTACATAAAGATGGCCTAGGCTATAAGAAGACTGTCAAGCGTGTGTGGCGGCAACCAGGTGAGGAGTACAAAGACAAGTTTGTCTTGTCTACAGTCAAGCATGGTGGTGGGAGTGTCATGGTCTGGGGCTGCATGAGTGCTGCCGGCACTGGGGAGCTACAATTCATTGAGGGAACCATGAATGCCAACATGTACTGTGCCATACTGAAGCTGAGCATGATTCCCTCCCTTTGGAGACTGGGCTGCAGGGCAGTATTCCAACATAACTACCCCAGACACACCTCCAAGAAGACCACTGCCTTGCTAAAGAAGCTGATGGTAAAGGTGATGGACTGGCCAAGCTTGTCTCCAGACCTAAACCTTATTGAGCATCTGTGGGGCATCTTCAAATGGTAGGTGGAGAAGCGCAAGGTCTCTAACATCCACCAGCTCTGTGATGTTGTCATGGAGGAGTGGAAGAGGACTCCAGTGGTAACCTGTGAAGCTCTGGTGAACTCTATGGCCAAGAGGGTTAATGCAGTCCTGGGAAATAATGGTGGCCACACAAAATATTGACACTTTGGGCCCAATTTGGACATTTTCACTTAGGGGTGTACTCACTTTTGTTGCCAGCAGTTTAGACATTAATGGCTGTGTGTTGAGTTATTTTGAGGGGATAGCAAATTTACACTGTTATACAAGCTGTACACTCAATACTTTACATTGTAGCAAAGTGTCATTTCTTCAGTGTTGTCATATGAAAAGATATCATAAAATATTTACAAAAATGTGAGGGGTGTACTCACTTCTGTGAGATACTGTACATATATGATTAAACAGGTTTCAATTGTCCTCAGCCGGAGACAGCATAGCAGTATAAATACACCCTATGGGAATATTGTATTATTTACATTATAAGAAACAGGTCCCATCAAGGGAGAATTCCACCTCCTTCCTGTTGATCAACAACTTACATGTTGCACATAAGGTGAATAAAGTTCTCAGGTCAGCACCGCTCATGCCACCTGGTGACCATACTAGCGGCAGTCCAGACGTATGGTTTAGTCCATTATTCACAGGCATGGTGGGGATTGGTCCCTCTATTACAGCCTAATCTAACTGACTAAACACTTACAGTCCAAGACAATGTATAGTCCATCAATTTCCCTCTGAGATTTCCCTCTATATTTCCCAGCAGTTTCCCTTCTTCTTCAGGGACAACTCCGGGGACAAGGAGGCACAGCTGCATTTCAAGCAACAAACAGCCGGGCCCTAATGCAAAGGACCACACTTCAAGACATAGGTTCCTTTGCAAAGACATCCTCAGTCTGTCCACATGACAGCCTGAGACTCAGAAGATTTTTTTTCTCTTTTCACTTATAAGCAACAACCTGCTGAAGATCACAGGTCACCCTTCAGGGTGGATCACCCCAACAACTTCAAACTTTAGCCAACATGGCTCAGGTGGGCACTCCATATATCTTCTGGCAGCATTCAGTCCAGCATAGTCCGGGCAGTACAACTCTCTGGAATGTTCTCCACTAGCAACACTTTAAATGTGTGTGAAGTGGCTGTCAGCATAGCATTCTTGACATCACACAACACATATTTGTAATCCAAGTGGTAATGATACCATTTTGATGATGTTTCCCCAGTAGTACCCGGGGTTGGGTAGAATTACGGACTCTCCCTTCTTATTCACCATCGTGACAAATCGCTTCAGATCCCTTTTGTCTGGTTGGCGGATAACTACCCCATCTAGGTTGATCTTCCTGCCGTAACCCCAGGTATTCAACACTGACAGGTACTGTATTTATTGGCGTATAACACTCACTTTTTCACCATGAAAATTGGGTGCAAATAGCGTGTGCGTGTTATACGCCAATACTTAAATTTTAGCTGCCTCGGAGGGGACAGGGAAGGGGTCGAGACGAGCGCCGTCAGATTAAATACAGTGAGAATCTCCTGTTTACTTGGCAGCCTCTGTAATAGGAAGTCCCGTCTCCTGGGACGCCATTGGATCACTGTTCTGTCTATCAAAGGAGATTCTCACTGTATGTAATCTGTCGGTGCTCGTCCCACCCCCCTCCCTGTCCTGCAGATGGGCATCGATCAGGCTGCATTGATGGCAATGGTGAGGCTGCTGCATTGATGGCAATGGTGAGGCTGCTGCATTGATGGCAATGGTGAGGCTGCTGCATTGATGGCAATGGCGAGGCTGCTGCATTGATGGCAATGGCGAGGCTGCTGCATTGATGGCAATGGCGAGGCTGCTGCATTGATGGCAATGGTGAGGCTGCATTGATGTGGACTGATGAGGCTGCATTGTTGGCACTTGTGAGGCTGCAGATGGGCATTCCTTATTTAAAATTAAATTTTTTTCCTGAAACTTCCCTCTTAAAATGAATGTGCGTGTTATACGCCTGTGCGTGTAATACGCCGATAAATACGGTACTTCCCGGACATCCTGGGTGACAGCTTCAGAAAATCTGTCTTGAGAGGGATCTGAATGAACCCGTGAACTTCTTCATCCACCCATTGTATTTCCTTTTCTTTAATCTCCTCTTCCAGATGTGGGGGAATATAGGGGTATAAGTACCCGTAGTCTTCTGCCACTTTCTTAATTATCCTCTGTATCTTAGACAGCCGAGGCAGGGTCCTGGGGTTTCCATATCCGGGTAGAGCCTGGGCATCTAGAGTACGCTAAACCGAGCACCCAGTGACCACATTAGGCCCATGGTCTGGTCTAGCGTTGGGCATGGGAGTGCTAGGGCAAATCCCTGGGAACCATGGAGCCGCATGGTCTTCCTCATCGGACCTGGGGATGGTGATCAGCGGAGCTGCACTGGCTGACAGCGTAATGTGCACACTAACGATAGTAGTAGCAGGTGTTTCATCCTCCTGCACATTGCTTATTAGCTCTTCATCACTCTCACCCCACTTTCCAGTGTAAAACAACATGTCAGAAAAGAGTTCCGATTGACCGGCAGGAATGTCTGAATCTGAAATGGTAGAGCACTCTTCGGGCCAGGATGTAGTTGCGCTTAGCACGCGCCTTTACTGGCACCACTATGGCATTCCCCTTGACGTTTCACAGGCCTCACCTCCCCCACAGGCACACCACTCTGACTTCTGGCTGGCTTACCTGGCTCCGGTATTTTCCTCCCGGGCAGTTCGGACATCGGAGCGAGCACCACGGCCTCGAGGAGCGATCGGTGCGCTGGGTCCTGGAGCAGCCACTGAGGCAAGGGCAGCAGCCTCCAGCACGACTCCGGTGATGACCGGTGAGCTCTGGATATCACTCCCAGCCAGGAGGGCGACGTTCCTGTCCCAATCCACTTGTAGGCTCTGCGGAGGTTGAGTTGGGGAGATAACCTCAAACAATTGCTCTTCGCGGTGTCCACAGATGATCCAAGGCCTCAACTGCATGGTCAGGCTGGGAATATCTCCCAAAGATCAGTCTCAGAGACTTGTAGCCTCCAGGCAAGCTTACCCTTCGGTGTATACCGTATTCCGGTGTCAGTCAGGACAGATTTCGCGTCGCTTGGACGGAAACAAACACCCGAAGCATACATTCTCCAATCCACCATCTTACTCACGAACTGCGCCATCTTTCTCTCCAACCCACAATCAGACACACGTGGCAGCACTTCCTTATCCTCCACTGCAGAGTGGGAACTCATCCCTCTGCCAACAGATTGGCAGGGGGAGGCCTAGTAACTCCAGTCACTCCTCTACCCTTTTTAGCCTGTAGCCATAGACTCTATACAGGGCTAAATTTTGCTGATTATATGTTCTTGAAGTGTTACAATTGCTGCCTTCTTAATTGGCTTTGCCACCAAGTTTATTGACTGTGTCTTATCTATTGCATTTTACAAACTCTTTATTGCTGAACTCCTTATCTTTAATCTGTCAGTAAATAAATCTAGCTGGTTTACTTTGCATGTGTGTGTGCCTTTAAATGTGTTTGTTTATAACAAACAATGTCAGAACCCAGAGGGGTTGATTTACTAAATCTGGAGAGTGCAAAATCTGGTGCAGCTCTGCATAGAAACCAATCAGCTTCCAGGTTTTATTGCCAAAGCTTAATTGAACAAGCTGAAGTTGAAAGCTGATTGGCTACCATGCACAGCTGCACCAGATTCTGAGTGCTCCAATTTTAGTAAATCAAACCCTGAGTGTCAGAGGTATCGGAAGACTTGCAAGGTCAAGGCAACCAGTGGGGTGCAGAGTCTTTGAGCGGCCCTTGCAGGGGTAGCACTACATTTATAACTTCAAAAAACTCACCATGCCTCTTACTAAATCTTTTAGGCTGTCTTCTTTCCAAAAAGGGGTCATTTGGAGGGGTATTTGTACTGTCCTTGCATTTTCATGCTGCAAGAAATGAGATCAGTACATCAGGATTGATCAATTTTCAGATGTTCTGTATATACCATAGTTTGTGGACTCTATACAACTTTCCTACAGACTAAATAATATACACTGATTTGGGTTATTTTCACCAAAGAAATAGCAGTACACAATTTGGCCTAACTTTATGAAGAAAGATTATTTATTCGCAAAATGTTATAACAAAAACTAAGATTAGTGATTAAATACCACTGAAAGAAAGCTCTATTTGTGTTTAAAAAAATATAAAAATTTCATTTGGGTACAGGGCTGCATGACGCTCAATTGTCAAAGCGTGACAGTGCTGAAAGCAAAAAATTGGCCTGGGCAGGAAGGGGGTAAAAGTGCTGGTATTAAAGTGGTTAAATAATAATTTGCAAGAAAAAAACTTTTGGGACTTTAAATGAGGCACATATAATAATGTCCCTCCATCCCTATTTATATAAGAAGAGGAGGAGGTTTGGGACTTTAAATGAGGGGTGTAACCAACAGTTGGTATATAACATAAACATGCCAGCTCAGAGAAGGAAGGGCTGAGCCCAGCCCTGGCAGTACCCCCTCCTTAACGGCCCCTCCCCCTCGGAGGACCACCGGGCTTGAGGGGAAAACGTCCATGGAAATCACGGAGGAGGACAGGGGCATGTATGTCCGAGGATGAGACCCAAGAGCGTTCCTCCGGACCGCACCCCTTCCAATGCACTAGGTACTGTATGCGCCCATGGAACCTACGGGAGTCAACAATGGATTGTACTTCATACTCCTCATGGTTCTCAACCTGTATAGGGTGAGGACATGGCACCGAGGTGGTAAAGCAATTGCAGACCAAAGGTTTCAATAAGGAGACATGAAACACATTTGAGATGCGCATACTAAGAGGAAGGTCCAAGGTGTAAGCCACTGGGTTAATCCTGCGAAGGATACGGAAACTTCAAAGAAGGAACATGAAGTCGGAGGTTGCGAGACGACAGCCAGGCTCTGTCCCCAAACTGGTAGGAAGGTGCAGGCGTCTGCGGTCAGCATGGAGTCTGTACCTATCATTAGTATGTTGCAAAGCCTCCTGAACTTGTGCCCAAGTGGAAGAAGACCAGGGAGATGCTCCTCTAACGCAGGAATACTCTGCGGAACAAACAAGTCAGGCAACATGGAAGGTTGAAAACCATAATTCGAAAGATCAACCGAGCAAAAATGGAAGCCAGTTCCTTAGAAGTGGGCAGCTTCTTAAGTGGAATACAATGACACATCTTTGAGAACCGGTCAAGCAACATAAATATAACAGTGTTGCCTTGGGAGTTGGGTAACTCCACAATGAAATCCATAGACAGGTGGGTCCAGGGCCTCTCTCCATTAGGTATGGGTTGTAGGAGGCCCACTGGAAGGTGTTGTGGAGTCTTACTCTGAGCACACACGGAACAGGCAGCTACGAAGGCAGTTACATCAGCCCGTAGGCTAGGCCACCAGAATTGTTGGGAAATGGCACAAACGGGTTGATTCTTCCCAGGGTGGCCAGCTGCCTTGGGAGAATGGTAAGTCTAGAGCATGGCAGTACGGAGACTCTCTGGGACAAAGCAGCGGTCACAAGGTTTCTCAGGAGGAGCATGGACCTGAGCAGCAAGAATTTTGTCACCCAAAGGAGAAGTAAGACTGGTGCGAACCGTAGCCAGAATACGATCAGGAGGAATCACAGGAACCGGAACCAACTCCAACTTGAAAGTGGAGGAAAATTGTCATGACAAGGCGTCAGCCCTTACATTCTTAGTACCGGGTAAGAATGAGACAATGTAATTAAAACTCAACAAGAAAAGAGCCCATCGCGCCCTTCTGGGAGAGAGGCGCTTAACCTCAGACAAGAATGTGAGATTCTTATAGTCAGTAAAAATGAGAACCGGCACAGTGGTACCTTCAAGGAGATGTCTCCATTTTTCAGGGCTAAAATGATCGCCAACAGCTCTCTGTCACCAATCTCATAATTACACTCTGGAGGTGACAATTTCTTGGAAAAGTAGCCACACGGATGCATAGTGCTCTCAGAGTTAGTACGTTGAGACAGAAGGGTGCTAACTCCAGTCTCAGAAGCATCAACTTCTAGGATAAAAGGCAACCTAGGATCAGGATGTGCCAACACAGGAGCAGAAACAAAGACAACCTTGAGAGCCTCAAAGGTCTTAATGGACTCTGGAGATCAACTCTATGGGTTACCGCCCTTTCTGGTCATATCAGTCAGGGGCTTGACCAGAGACGAGAAGTTACGAATAAACTTCCGATAATAGTTGGCAAAGCCCAGGAAACACTGCAGAGGATGTAAACCCACGGGTCGGGGCCACTGTAGGACTGCCGAAAGTTTCTCTGGGTCCATCAAAAAACCAGCAGTGGAAATAACAGGAATTTAACCTGTTCACAATGGAACTCGCACTTCTCCAGTTTACAATAGAGATTGTTTTCTCTCAGTTTCTGAAGCACATGACAGACATCTGTGTGGTGGCTCTCCAGGGACTTGGAAAATATGAGGATGTCATTGAGATAAACCACCACACATAACTGCAACAAATCTCGGAGGACATTGTTAATAAATTCCTGGAACACTGCTGGGGCGTTACAAAGGCCAAAAGGCATTATGAGGTACTCATAATGGCCGGTTCTGGCATTGAACGCAGTTTTCCACTCGTCGCCCTCCTTAATCCGCACGAGATTGTATGCCCCTCTCAAATCAAGCTTCGTGAAAACCGTTGCTCCCTTGAGGCTGTCAAATAACTCTGTAATCAATGGAATTGGGTAGGCATTCTTAATCGTAAAACGATTGAGACCCATATAATCAATACAAGGTCTCAGTTCACCGCTCTTCTTCTACACAAAGAAGAAACCAGCACCAGCAGGAGACGAGGATTTGCTTATGAAACCTCGAGAAAGTGCATCTGCAACATACTCCTCCATGGCCTTATCCTCCAAGACCGACAAAGGGTAAACCCGGCCACGAGGGGGTATGGCACCAGGTTGAAGGTCAATTGCACAATCATAAGGCCGGTATGGAGGCAAACTACCAGCTTGACCTTTGTCAAAGACATCGCTAAAATTGCGGTACTCCTCCAGCAAGGAGGAGAGTGAAGAGGTGCACAGGACCTTGGCTACCTTCTGGAAGCATGTGTGGTGACCAGGAGAGAACCTCAGCACGAAGCCAATCAAAAGAGGGGTTGTGCCTCTGTAACCAAGGATAACCAATAATCAGCGGAAACCTAGGTGAGGAAATAAGTTGGAATTGGATTATCTCATGGTGAATAGCCCCTACGGCCATGGACAATGAAACCGTCTCATGAGTCACATGGGCAGGCTGTAGAGGTCTCCCGTCAAGAGCCTCAATGGCAAGTGTAGTATCCACTTGCCTCCACCTAAAAGATTTCAGTTTGTTGTTCAACTTAGTTGTACAGTTTATAGGTCAGATTAAAGGTAGAAAAAGTTCTGAAATTATCTTTGTCTAATTTTTTTACATCACAGAAACCTGATATTTTAACAGGAGTGTGTAGACTCTTTAAATCCACTGTATGCACAATATGTGTGTGTATATATTTATATATATATATATATATTTATATATATATATATATATATATATATATATATGTAGCACGGACCCCCGAAGGAGCTGCTGAAATAAATTGGGTTGTGGCCGTCACCCCTTACCTGTTGTTTCACCACATCAGGAACTTAGAGTCTATATTGGGCCTTGCGCCCACCAATGTATGCACCAGTCACTTAGTTCTTTTTCCAATGCTTTATTACAAGACAACTTGAAAGAAGTAGCAGTAAAGAGGTTGAAGGGGAGTTGCAGATACCTTTTTGTAGCAGATCACTTACAGACTGGGTAGATCTCTGCCACAGACCTAGCAACCTGCAAGATGTCTGGACAAGCCTCTCTCACAGGCTTAGCAGCCAGCATACGCCTGGATAAGTCTCTCTCACAAACTTAGCAGCCAGACAGTTAGTTACCTTGATTGCATTGTAGAACAGCTTCGTCATAGTACCAGAACCTTTAAGCCGACCCGGCAGTACTGTGAGGATAGGTTAGAGATAGGTGCGTCATCCAAGTAAGTTACCAGGCCCTTCTGAGAGACCAGCCTTCATCCTGGCTCTCTCCAGCAAGGGTCCTCCCCTGGATCTCCTCAGCTTGGCTCGGCTTCTTCCTAGCAGGCAAGACAGCCTAAGGACCACCTCTACGGTAGTAGGCCCCAGACAGGCTTCTGGGCCTACTTGCACAGCTGCAGTGACGCAGCCTGGAGGGCCACAAGGTAAGAACTGATCCCTAGCACATGGCATCTGTACCATAAATACTCTCCCCCAAAATGCACAGCAGCAAGAACCTCCCTCTGGGCTGTTTCTGAAAGAAGAAAATTCATTAAAGTTTCACTAAGTTGTTATTCGCACACTGTTCCATGGTACCAGTGACACCTACTGGCAACAGTGGGAACTGCACAACCAAGTAAATTCCAGAACAGATCCAGAAAACTATATTCATTCAATCTGAGTTGTTTACAGCTCAGCCAAAACTAAATTTACATGCGAGGGTCAAAAGGAGCAGGGTGCTACATATATATACCCCATGTTTAATGATATTTGATTAAAGAGTAATTGGTTAGAAAAAATTCTAGAAACTGTGAATTCATAGTACATAGGATTTAGGGCTCTTAATATATGCAATTCATACAGTTAATTTCTATCGCTTGAATTATTTTTCCCATTATGGGCGCGAGTGGGGCCTCATGTCTAAGATTTGCCTAAGCCGGGGCTCACAAAGCCTAGAGCGGCCTCTGACCTTAGGATGTGGTGGAACGGGAGATTTGCATCATGAATGTGCAGCTGACAAATCTGCAGCAACTGTGTGATGCTATCATGTCAATATGGACCAAAATCTCTGAGCGATGTTTCCAACACCTTGTTTAATCAATGCCATTAAGGCTGCTCTGAAGGCAAAAAGGGGTCCAACCCAGTACTAACAAGGTGCACCTAATAAAGTGACCGGTGATTAAAGCCCACCCTATAGTTGCCACACATAAGTGTGAGAACAGGGTGTGCCCAGTGTGCCTGGGCACACCCTAATCACCCCATGCAGTGCAGATTCCCCCTGCTTCCTGGCACCCCCTGTAGTTCTTCCAGCTTCCCATCTTTTTCCTCTCTCACTGGCTGCTGCAGGAGATGTTTCAGGATGGAGAGCAGGGGAAAGGGCCAGTAAAATATTTCATTTCCTGGCCCCTTCCTTTTCTAAATGAGCACAGTGAGTGATCTGTACCGATCGCTCCTGTGTTCGTTCTTAACTGAGCACAGTAAACTATGTTTTCTATGCTGCAGTTTGTGAATGAACAGGAAGCCGCTCAGCACAGAGCACTTCCCATTCACTCACCGTCCAGTGCAGCTGAGGCTGTAGAGAAAGGGACTGGGGAATCTCTGTCCTCAATTCCTTTTCTCTTTTCTCTTTTCGTAGGTCTGTTCTGACCCTTAGCATTTCAGCAAAGGCGCCTAAAAAAATTGTAAATATAATAAAAATATTGTAAAAAATAATACAGTTTTAGGGCCGGTTCACACTGGTGCGATGTCAGAGATCGGATGTGATTCGTACCGCACTGAAAATCACATGCGATCTCTGTGCGATGCGATTTCAGCCATAAAGATCGTATGGCTGAATTCGCATCAAACTTGCACAGGACCCTTTTTTTGTCCGCAGCAGAATCGGATCGCATGCATGTGCACACCCATGCGACCCGATTCCTGTCCGAGTTTGCAGATCGCACTGCGATATGCAAACTGATTTGGGGATGTCATTAACTTTTACCTGACACTCCCAGCAGTTGGCATAGGGCAGTGTGAACTGCCACCGGGAAACATGCGATGCGGAAACCCGCAGTGGATTCGCAGGGTTCCTGCATCTCAGCAGTGTGAACCGGCCCTTAACCACTTCCCGCTCGGCCTATAACAGAATGACGGCCAGGCGGTGGTTCTGTTATCCTGACTGGGCGTCATATGACGTCCAGCAGGATAACATGCCGGCGCGCACCCACGGAGCTCAGAGGTGGGGTCTGTGCTGATACTCAGTACATTGATTATCAGCACAGCCCCCATCAAATGTACCCATAAGCTGCCAATTGGTGTCCAGACAGTGCCCCATCATAACCCCCTGCCAGTGCCCAATAAAGTGCCAATCAATACCCACCACAGTGCAAATCAGTGCCCACCAAAGTGCCAATCAGTGTCCATCACAGTGCCAATCAGTGCCCAGCATTAACACCTGTCAGTACCTTCCCAATCAGTGCTGCCCATCAGTGCCATCTATTAGTGTCCATCAATGCCACCTGTCAGCGCCAATCAGTGCTGTCGGTCAGTGCCCATCAATGCCGCCTGTCAGTGCCCATCAATGCCGCCTATCGGTGCCCATCAGTGCTGCCTATCAGTGCCCATCATTTCTACATATCAGTGCCTCCTCATCAGTGCCAACTCATCAGTGCCCATCAGTGAAGGAGAAAAACAAATTTTATTACAGAAACAAAGAAAACTTTTTTTTTTTCAAACATGTCGGTCTTTTTTAGTTTGTTTAGCAAAAAATAAAAACCGCAGAGGTGATCAAATACCACCAAAAGAAAGCTCTATTTATGGGAACAAAATGATAAAAATGTAGTTTGGGTACAGTGTTGTATGACCGCGCAATTGTCATTCAAAGTGCGACAGCGCTGAAAGCTCAAAATTGTCCTTGGCAGGAAGGGGGAAAGTGCTCGGTATTGAAGTGGCTAAAGAAGGGGTGATAAAAATCAGCTGCATGTTTTTACCGCCCTTCAGCCACAGGTGTAGTCAGCACAAGCTGATTGGTTAGCATGAACAGCTGCTCCAGATTGTGTCTGCTCTTTTATTAAAGTGATGACAGCTGAGCACTTCCTGTAAACTTGATCTAGAAAGTTCTATCCGGATCATTGTAAAGCTATGAGACTGGCCGTGTCTGAAGAGCTGATACTCATTGATCACTATTGATAAGTTATCAGCTGTCACCTGCCTGATATGCCCACCTCGTGACGTCACCCTCATTTACATCTCCCCGCCCCCCGTGCCCTGTGCCCGGACTCCGCACACTGCCTTTCTGTAACGATACAGACACACGTCCCGTGTCTCCGCCCCCCAAAACACGCCACGCGCTTGCGCACCGCGCTACCTTCCCCGTCCGCCCCGCCCCCCAGCTGACGAGCCCAGCGCCGCAGCCAATAGCAGAGTTCGATCGGCGCGGAGGGGGCGGTCCGTGCTGGGAATAGTGGGAGGTGTGACCCGTTTGACAGGCGGAGGAGGAGGTGTTCAGAGCCGGGGAGAATCTCCTGCCTGTGTCTGCTGTGCTGCTTGCTGGGATCCTCCTCATCACTGATCCAAATCACATCATCAGCTCGTGTTCCTTATCAGGGTGTTGTGATTAGACCCCCCCCGCCCCCCACTCTCCTCAGCTCCTCTCTTGTGTCTTTTCTCCCCCGAGTTCACAAACACAATTTGCTGCTAGCCTGGGGAACTTACAGACCAAATCCAACAACAGCACCAACAGCATGCCCAACAGCAACAAGAAGAAAAGGCCCTGGGAAGAGGAGAAAGGTAGCTACCAGCTTCTTGTTCTTAGTCACATTGGAGACATGTCCCCCCCCCCCCCCTCTGTGTCACCCTCCCCCCTCCTCACCACCATTGCTTCCTCCTCATTGGGGTACAGGGGGGTGCTCTGCAGGACAGCTGGTGTAGGGGAACTGCAAGCCCCAGCATGCCCTTCCTTCCATTCTGTCCACAATCACATATGCTGGGCTCACAGGTGCCAAAAGTGGTGCAAAGTCTCTTTGTTGTCCTTAGCAACCAATAGGATCCATCCTTTCATTTCTATAGTGCCTGGCTGTGGGTAGCTGACTGGTTGCTATGGAGTAGTCATGTGACCTCTCTCATGGCGAATCAGCGACAGAAATCCTGCCGTTGCCACGGGTTACTGCACATAGCTCATTAGCAACCAGACTTTAAATGGCCTTCATCCATATCTAATTTGAAAACGAAAGGAAAGCTCTGATTGGATGCTAGGATCCAGTGGCTCCTTAATGGACTAAGACCAGAGCATGTAGCTGTAATCAGCACATACATATTACATCCCGACCATACAATCTCTGTACAACCAATGATGGATGACATATGAGCACCTACCTCTTCAATATGTATCCACTCAGGCAGACTCCTGTATTACATAGTTGTCGGATCTAAAGAAGATTGTACAATCAGATTGTTACATGTGTGGTCAGCTTTATGGAGAATGGCCTCTTACTAGGGCAGCCGGCTTGCTTCTCTTTTCTTGTACCCATCAGAGTAATGTACACCATGGAGGAGGGGGTCAGCATGCTGCACACAAGTTTCCTTTCCTTGCTAGCCTGCATTTAGATATGGAGCAGGGGCTGAACCTGCGGCCCTCGGGGCCCCTGCAGGCAGTAGCCTATGTTTTCTTTACCCAGTGCTTACTCAGCAAGTAAAGTTTCTTACTTTCTTTCTTTGCAATCACACATCTCATTCTATCCTCCTCCTTCCTTTTTTTTTTTTTTTCTCTGAGTATCTATTATAATGGAGAGTCTGTATTGAGCACACATGTGGATGCATTGATTTGTAAAGGGGCTGTAATTATATCTATAGCAGTCTTTTGTAATGTGCTCATCCCTGGTCTCCAACAACTCCTATATTGTGTCTGCATGTCTCTGACCCTCTCATGTAGCCTCCCTGCAAGTCTCTGACCCTCTCTTCATGTATGTTGACAGTCTGACCCTCTCCTGTAGCGTGCGCCCGCTTGTCCCCGACCCTCTCCTGTAGCGTGCGCCCGCTTGTCCCCGACCCTCTCCTGTAGCGTGCGCCCGCTTGTCCCCGACCCTCTCCTGTAGCGTGCGCCCGCTTGTCCCCGACCCTCTCCTGTAGCGTGCCCGCTTGTCCCCGACCCTCTCCTGTAGCGTGCCCGCTTGTCCCTGACCCTCTCCTGTAGCGTGCCCGCTTGTCCCTGACCCTCTCCTGTAGCGTGCGCCCTCTTGTCCCCGACCCTCTCCTGTAGCGTGCGCCCTCTTGTCCCCGACCCTCTCCTGTAGCGTGCCCGCTTGTCCCCGACCCTCTCCTGTAGCGTGCCCGCTTGTCCCCGACTCTCTCCTGTAGCGTGTCCCTGACCCTCTCCTGTAGCGTGCCCGCTTGTCCCCGACCCTCTCCTGTAGCGTGCCCGCTTGTCCCCGACCCTCTCCTGTAGCGTGCGCCCTCTTGTCCCCGACCCTCTCCTGTAGCGTGCGCCCTCTTGTCCCCGACCCTCTCCTGTAGCGTGCGCCCTCTTGTCCCCGACCCTCTCCTGTAGCGTGCCCGCTTGTCCCCGACCCTCTCCTGTAGCGTGCCCGCTTGTCCCCGACTCTCTCCTGTAGCGTGTCCCTGACCCTCTCCTGTAGCGTGCCCACTTGTACCCGACCCTCTCCTGTAGCGTGCCCGCTTGTCCCTGACTCTCTCCTGTAGCGTGTCCCTGACTCTCTCCTGTAGCGTGTCCCTGACTCTCTCCTGTAGCGTGTCCCTGACTCTCTCCTGTAGCGTGTCCCTGACTCTCTCCTGTAGCGTGTCCCTGACTCTCTCCTGTAGCGTGTCCCTGACTCTCTCCTGTAGCGTGTCCCTGACTCTCTCCTGTAGCGTGTCCCTGACTCTCTCCTGTAGCGTGTCCCTGACCCTCTCCTGTAGCGTGCCCGCTTGTCCCTGACTCTCTCCTGTAGCGTGCCCGCTTGTCCCTGACCCTCTCCTGTAGCGTGTCCGCTTGTCCCTGACCCTCTCCCCTCTCCTGTAGCATGTCTCCAGCCATATCCAGATGTATGTCCATAGTCTGATCCTCTCCTGTTCTATGTCTGTAATAAACCATATAGCATGTCCATCGTTTCCAATATCTCCTGTAGCATGTTCAGTCTCTGATCATCTCCTGCTGAATGTCCTCATTGTCAGAGTCTTCTATAGCCTTATATTCTCTTATTATGTGCAGGCCCTTTGGTGATGTCAGGGGCCACACTTGAGGTCCCCTATATCAAGAAAGTTGACCACCACTGAGATATGGTCACCACCAGTATTTAAATATGCAGAAAGTTGAGTTGACAGCCTGTCCCTGCCTCCTCCTTCTCCTTATCCAGGGGGTGTGATCCTGAGTACACACTCATTCTTAAAATGTGCGCAGAGAATGTCGTCATGTACCATCTAGCTGGTAGACTTGGTATCATTATGCCTGCATGTGCTGGTCAGTGAATACTTTGCATGTGTCTCTGTGTACACCTGGCCCATTCAGCCTTCTTTTTATTATAGAGTCCTGTCCAGCTATATCTGGAGCCCTGAGTGTGTTTAGGTGTACACTGCTGCCTACAGGTCTCTTTAACATTAAACTTGTAGCCCCAGGAAGTCATTGACAATGATCAGCCTGAACCATTTATGTATAGTTATTTTTTATTTACTTTTGTATCTTTCATCATTAAATTCATTTAATGTTATTTCATTTAATCATTTTTATTTAAAAACAAAATTGTACATTTTTACAATAGTTGTAAAGTATTTTGTAATGTTAGTTGTTTGTTGCCCATTGCCTACCAATCGTGCCAGAAACGGTTAACTAGTTAGTTTTTCTGACCTTTGTACAAAACCATTTCATGTCACTCTGTGCCTGGCATTAACAACACCTGGGACAATTGCAGAGTCCTGTGCTGAGTTTGTGAAGGTCATATTGACTCTTGTTTCACATTACAAGTGTGTTTTAATCAGATGAAACGATTTTGGTTTCACCCGACAATATTTACATTTTTTCTTTTTAGCCAATTAAACTTGAGTTAAGACATCTTCATATTTATAAGCATGTGATGTTGAATCTGTACGTATCAGGGTTTCTCATCCAGGGTCTATGGAACACTAAGGCTGGCCATACACCTATAGATTATCTGCAGATTTTCTATGGTTAGATGGAAAAAGTGGGAGATTCCTCCATCCACACAGTTTAGCGAACATGGAGAAATCTGTTGCACTTTTTCCATCTAACCATAGAAAATCTGCAGATAATCTATAGGTGTATGGCCAGCTTTAGGCTGGCCATACACTATATACACTTTTATTGTTCAACTTTGCTTTAGATTTACCAAAAGCATATAATAATATGAGGTCAAACCTAAACTCTTTCAATTTGTATGCAATCAGGCAGGCCCTTGCACTACATAGTTGAAGGTAAATCTAAAGAAAATTGTATAGTGTATGGCTGGCCTAAGGATCCTCCAGAGGTTGCTAGCTAGGGGTTCCTTGAGCACTAAGATTTTTGCTTCTGACACCACAGCTTTTGAGAGACCATCATGACAGTTTATGTGAAAATGTCCGAAGGGAAAAACCCCAAATCTTTCTCTTATAACAGAACTAATTATTTTCATGTAATTAGTACCAGGCCACATGCCAACATGGGGTGGGTGCTTTGGGGGGGGGGGGCCTCTGCAGAGCCCACCCCACCTTGTCCCCATGATAATGGGGGGGGGGGCTCTACCCCAACAACCCTGGGCTGGGGGGGTCTGTGGGCAGGGGGCTTATCAGAATCTGGAAGCCCCCTTTAACTAGGGGGCTCCCAGATCCTGCCCCCCCCCCCCTCATATGTGAGCATGGGGTACCTAGTACCCCTACCCATTCACCAAAAAAGTGGCAAAAAGTAATAAAAACACAGACAGTTTTTGATGCCACCAATGGACGCGAAAAAGAAAAAAAAACGCTTCGCCATCAACAAAGGCAAACTGCCAAATGCTTGCCTTTAGACAATTCTTATATAGGTAAGGGACAGAGCGACCTGGCGATGTCCCAGCCCCCTTGTGATGTCACTGAACAGTGCATGCTGAGTCAGTGATGTTACAAGGAGTCGGTGCCAACAGGTGACATCAGCATGTACCCCATACTCATTCACATTGGGGGGGCCTTGTTAAAGGGGGCTTCCAGATTCCGACAAGCCCCCTGCACGCGGACCCCCCTACAACCACAGTCTAGGGTTGTGGAGATGAGGCCCTTCATCCCCATCAGTATGTTTGTGCACTGGTGCGCAGTCATGTTGGAGCAGGAAGGGGCCATCCCCAAACTGTTCCCACAAAGTTGGGAGCATGAAATTGTCCAAAAATGTCTTGGTATGCTGACACCTTATGAATTCCCTTCACTGGAACTAAGGGGAAAAACAACCCTACACCATAATCCACCCCCCTCCACCAAATGATTTGGACCCGTGCACAAAGCAAGGTCCATAAAGACATGGATGAGTCCTGACCTAAACCCCAATAGAACACCTTTTGGGGTGAATTAGGAGACTGCAAGCCAGGCACACTTGTCCAACATCAGTGCCTGACCTCACAAATGCACTTCTGGAAGAATGATCAAACATTCCCATAGACACACTCCTAAACCTTGTGGACTGCCTTCCCAGAAGAGTTGAAGCTGTTATAGCTGCAAAGGGTGGGCCAACTCAATATTGAACCCTACGGAATAAAACTGGGATGCCATTAAAGTTCAAAGGCAGGTGTCCCAAAACTTGTGTATATGTATGTGTAAAGAATCTCTGATTTTGTGATTTCTAGTGAGATATCTCACCACTCCTCCAGAGCTCCACCGCTAATAATACATTTACACGTGCACCACGTCAGTGTGTCCAGCCTCTCACTTTCTATTAAAGACCTATGAAAGATTTGGGTCTCAATGTGCTTTTCCCTCCAAATGATTAATTGCTTCCCAGTTCTCTCCCTCTCTAATTCCAGTTCTCTCATATAGGTATCGAGGTATGTACCCCTTTTAAGAGAGAAGGGACCTTCTCCTTCAAACAGACTGGTGGCGAAGTGCTCAAAAGAAAAAGAAAAATGGCAATAATTCTTAATTTAAAATGCTGATTAAAAAATAACCAATGTACACTTACATATGTTGGTGCACTAAACCAATGCACTACAAACGACCAAGCCACAAAAGCTTTCTATTTGTGGGGTGCCGCTCTGGCGCTGTCAATATTCCTTCCTGGATGCGATGTCACCTAACTCCACCCCGCATGCTAGTTCTTTAGGAAGGCGCCCCTTCTGTAATTGGCTGTGGCTCCGGGGGAAGTGGAAAGATGCCAGCCGTACTCTATGGCAGTGGTCACCAACTCCTGTCCTCAGGGCCCACTAACAGGCCAGGTTTGCCAGATAACTGAAATACATCACAGGTGATATCATTTGCTGCTCAGTGATTGCAGTATTTTAGTCTGCCTCTCCCCAAGGTAATACATAAAACCTGGCCTGTTAGTGGGCACTGAGGACAGGGTTGATGACCACTGCTCTATGGAACAGGTGAATATGACCAGCTACAATATATATAACATTTTTGCATTTAGATTCACTTCATAGTAACATTAAAAGCATAAACATGTTATAATTACCTGCTCTGTACAGTGAAATTGCACAGAGCAGCCCTGATCCTCCTCTTGTGGGGTCCCCCGCCAGCGCTCTGGGCTTCTTCTCTTCAGCGAATGCCCCCATAGGAAGCTGCTTCCTATGGGGCGGGGGGGGGGGGGGGGCACTTGTGCAGGCTCACTCCCAAGCCACCTTATCTGCATCCATTGACAGGACAGCTTGACTATGTCCTCCCCCTCGTCACAATTTGACAGCAGCGGAAGCCAATGGCTCCCGCTGCAATCGATCTGTGCAGCAAAGAGGGACAGAGCTGGGAGAGTCGTTTGCGCTCATTCACAATGTGGGATTGGGTTCAGGTAAGTATGAGGGGAGACACATGAAGTACAGGAGTTTTTTTTTACCTTAATGCATAGAATGAACCCTAAGGCTTTACAACCACCGTAACCCAGCCCCCCTAAAAAAATGTTTTTATTAGAGAAGGTAGATGGCACTGCCTTCAGGACTTTGTTGCTGTCTGTGTCTCCTTTTGAACTTATTTTCTTACTGACAGGCTGAGAGATTTCCCCCAAAAACAAAAACCTGAAACCTCTGCCCCATCTGTATAGTTATCTGCATCTGAACACCAAGGCCACTCCAGCAAAGTTGATACCCATAGACTTTTAGATGGCTCCATAGAAATCTATGGGGAAAAGTTGTGCAGACATGGCTAGCACAAGGAATTCAACTGTGTCCATCACATTCACATAAGTTTGCATCTAGTGTAGGGATCCTCAAACTACAGCTCTCCAGCTGTTGCGGAACTACACATCCCATGAGGCATTGTAAAACTCTGACATTCACAGACATGGCTAGGCATGATGGGAATTGTAGTTCTTGAACAACTGGAGGGCCATAGTTTGAAGACCCCTGATCTAGTGCAAGTGGAGAGTTGGGCAGAAAACCTAGGTGTACTTTATATGCTATGGGTGGGATTCAATAAAGCCCTAAGGACACTTTTCTGGCACTACAGCCCATTAAGATCTAAAAACCCTGGTGCCTGTTTTAGTCGCTTTGGTAACACACAAAGTGCAGTAGTGTGTGTCCTATGGTCAGTTTGCAAAGAGGAAAGGCCCTTCCCTGATCCTCCAGGATGCAAGACTCCTGGCATGGAAAAAGCACATTCCAGACCACTTAGCCGCAAAAAACCTGATGGACCCCTCTCCTTGTGATTAGCTAAAGCTGCCCACAGAGTATTGCATACCTCCCAACATTTTTAGATGGGAATGAGGGACACCTACTAGCAAATGTATGTGGCCATAGGACACGCCCCCTGCCACACCCCCTTAAAGGAGAATTAACCAAAAAAAAAAAGATTAAGTAAATCCACAAGGGATTTTTTTTTTAACCACTACTATTCCTTTATATTGGGCTTTTAAAATGTACAAATGCAGCAATTTAGAAATCAGATGAAAGGTTTAGCACTGGGGAAACACTTTTTGAAAGATAAAAAGTGCATTTTATATACAACTATATAAATCAGACCAAAATGAGGGACAAATGAGGGGGAAAGAGGGACATTGCTCCAAATCAGGGACAGTCCCTTGAAATCAGGGACAGTTGGGAGCTATGGTATTGGGTTCTTTCCTCCCCTGCCTTGAATGTCTGTTTGGGAGAGCCCCTAATCCAAGGGCCATACACCCTCCCCTAGATTTCAGGATAGGCCCCAAGACCCACCCCTACAATCCTAAGTGAAAAAGACACAGAAAAAAAACAGCACAGTAACAAAAAAAAAGGGACAGACTACAAGACAATGGCTAGTGTTGTGCTTAACCTGCACTTGGCAAATTTAATCAATCATATCAAGTGAAGGTGAGAAAGTAAAGAATCTATCTGCAGCACTCACTGATAAATACAGATAAATATCGAAAGACAACTGAAAAAATATAGTGTTGCACTGTCAGGATAACTTCTAATTCAATATAGTGTATAACAAACAAACAAAAAAAAAAAATTAAGTCCTATAAACTAAATATCAAAGTCCACCAAAAGTGTGCAAAATCTTCATGCAGCTGCTGTGCACCAACCACCAAGTAATTAAGTAAGTAAGCAAGTGCTGCTTGCAAAATCCCCACAGCCCAAGAGGTCTAAATTGGCGTTTAAAAATGATAGATGATGGATGGATGGCTCCTACTCTCTTCCTCTCATACCTCAACAAGCCTTGAGCCTCACTAGGGATGCCTCAAGCATCCTAAAAGGACCCACTGGTTTCATTATTTCTGCATCATCAACTTGGAACTAGCATGCAGTTTAGAAGTCTTGGGAGTGGTGACCAAAGGGTGCTTTTAGTATCACTATTGGTTTGAGACCCCACTGTGACAACTAGCACTAGAGCATGATACCACAGTTTTTTTTGTTTTTTCTTCTCAGCTACATCTCATAGACCAGGGATATGCAATTAGCGGACCTCCAGCTGCTGCAAAACTACAAGTCCCATCATGCTCTGCCTCTGGGTGTCATTCTTGTGGCTGTCAGAGTCTTGCTATGCCTCATGGGACTTGTAGTTCTGCAACATCTGGAGGTCTGCTAATTGCATATCCCTGTCATAGACTAAGCTTTTTGGTCAAGACTGGGGCATTTTTTTGTTAGCAGGCCACAAGGCCTAGCTATTTTTCTTGAGAAAAAACTAGTGTTGCGTTGTCAGGAAAACTTCCAATTCAATATATTTATACAAAAGCCTGTGATATCAGCGTTCTATCTCTATGTGGTAATATTAATATCTACCTAGTTTAAAAAAACTTCTCTTGATATATACATATAAAGAATATGAGGGTAATAATCTCCTCCTATACTCAATATAAAGGCTCCATGCTGTATAGAGGATATGTAAATTCAAGGTCTGCTCACCAACACCACCTGGTATTAAGAGATGGGGGTATATCTGTGTCTCCTCCCATCTATTGGCCACATATAAAAATGAGATGAGCAGAGAAAGTATGCTAGTAAATACTGTCTTACTAAAGATATGGGCTATCTATTTTCTGCCCTATGAAATTATCTATTTCTCAGATATTTAATAGGTGTACACTCATCCATGTGGACACAAATAACCAATGATGGATGAGCCCCATATATCGCCATATCCACAAAAAAGCGTATCTCTTAGTCAAGACTGCGTTGACACAAGGCATATCTCAAAAATTGAGGGGACGGGGGAAAGAATGTGTTCGGACAAAAATTAAATCATGTGAACCTAAATGAAAATAAAGTCAGAAGGTGCTCCCAAAATCAAATCACCCAAACCTAACATGTTTCAGTCTTCAAATAGAGCTTCGTTGGAGGTAAATGTGTTTTTTTTTTTTTTTTTTTTGTGAAGAAAATGGGCAACTAATGGTAGCTGACTTTTACATGGTGAAAAGAAAATAGTTTTTTTGTTTGTAGTCCCTATATTTATATGCCTGACCATCTAAAATGGCCAACGCACATGCTCATTGCTGAGGAGAATCCTATCATCTTGTGGATGAAAATCAGAACTACAAGGCAATCGCTTATTTTTTTTATTCTATTCCATATATCATTGTCCTGTACATATATACAATTCTTTTTGAGCAAAAAGGGATATAAAACGAATTCCTAAATACCAATATGATCCATACAAATAATATTAGACAAGACTATTGGACAATAAATCCAGAGGTTTTTAGTCATGCTCAAAAGGTAGAAATGTAAAGTCCTTCATTAAGGCCAGATGGCGCTAGAGAATTGAGACGGAAGATCCATCTCACTTCCAACTTCAAAAGATGTTTATCCAGGTCACCTTTCCTTGGTCCAAATTTAAATTGTTCTAATACCCAAAATTGTAATACCTCCATTTTTCCACCATGTTTTTCAAGGACATGCCCAGCAATTGGTCTATTTTTTTTTTTTTGTGCAATGTCAGTAACATGCTCCAATACTCTGCTTCTAAATTGACAAATTGTTTTTCCCATATACAAGCATGGGCATCTCATAACCTAAATAATTCCCTATGTACTACTATTGAAAAATGGTTGTTTGTTAATAATTTCTTTTTTTTTTTTTTGGGGGGGGGGGGGGGGGGGGTTCTCAAAATCTTTAACAGTGGGAATAGAAGGGCATGCCTTTACAGTGTTCACATCTGTGGCTACCTAAAGGTTTTTCTGGCAGCCATGTGGGAATTTACTTTTTTTTTTGGACCGTTCCTAAATGATTATGCACTAGCATGTCTCTCAGATCTCTACATCTTCTGTATGTGATCATGGGGCTTTTCTGAAGGATTTTAGATCTTTGTCATTGTGTAGCACGTCCCAATATTTTTAATGACATTTAAAATTTTCACCAGATTGATTTTGAGTATGTCCCTAATAATACGCATGCCTGCATCATCATCAGTCTTGGTAGGTCTGTTTTTGTCCAAGTAAACTATCCCTTGGGACAGTGCTCACCTTTTTCATACGACTTTTTTAAGTCATTGAGATTATAATCTCGTCTACTGAACCTGTCCACCAGTTAAAGACTTTCATTTTAAAAGTCTGTGTCAGTAGAGCAGTTTCTTTTAGCTCTCATAAATTGCCCAGTGGGAATGCCTTTTTTTAAGGGATGTAGGGTGCTGGCTTTCCCAATGTAGCAAGTTTTTGTTGGAGGTAGGTTTCTGGTAGATGGTTGTATTAATAGTACCATCCACATCTCTCCCAATCTTAAGATCCAGGAAATTGATGCTGTCATGGTTAACCTCACTTGTGAAAAACATACCAATATCATTATTTAGACTTGCTACAAATTCCTCATTCTCTCCCTTTTGGCCTTGCCAAAGGATAAAATTATCATCAATGAAGCGTACCCATAGCAAAATGTGTACAGTAAATTGTTCTAACTCTTATGTGAACACTATGGTATGCTCTCGCCACCCAAGGCACAGATTTGCATATTTTGGTGCACAGAATGAACTCATTGCAATGCCTTCACATTGTCTAATATTTGGCATAACAAAAATAATAAATTTGTGTTCCAACACACATTGTAGAAGCTGAATAACAAAATCTATGTTTCTAAAGTATACCTCTATCATTAAGGAAGTATTTACATGCTTTAAGCCCCAAGTCTGATGTTTATTAACAGTCTAGTGTATCCTCAATATATGAGTAGAGACTATGGACATATGGACGAAGGATGTAGTCAACATATCTGCTAGTACCTTCAGTCAAATTTTGTATCCCTGAAACTATAAGGCGACCTGGGGGTTTTTCTCTGTTCTTATGCACCTTAGGGAGAGCGTAAAAAGTTTTGATTGTAGCATGGTTGTTTGTAATGAATGAGCATTCATCCTTAGAGTATTCTTTGTTCAATACCTCTCTAGTATTCTTCTCAGATCATTCAAGTATTTGTACCTTGGATCTCTATCTAATACATAATATGTAATACATAGCACATTTTAACATAGAATGATCGATCCATTATAACAATATTCCCTCCTTTATCTGCTAATTTAATAATAATTTATTTGTTATTACGCAACTTTTCCAGGGCTTTCCACTCCACATATGATTGAATGATTTATCCCTTCTCCGTCTTTTCTCCCACAAGGCATTCAAGTCTTTTTCAACCAACTTGAGAAACAGTTGAATATGACTACCCTGGGGAAAAGGTGGAGTGTGGTCACGCTTTGATTTAAAATTGGAATAGGGTCTACACACCTCCACACTGCCCCCAGTCCCTTCACTTTGGAGTTATTCAAGAATTCTGAGTGCTTCAATATCCTTAGAGGTGTCTAACCTCAAAGGCTGAGTGGTTTTGACCCTGTGCTCTTTCTTGTGGGCCAATTTCCTCGCAAATAAATTTACTTCCTTTACCCACTCAAATAGGTTGAAATCCTGAGAAAGCTAGTCCTCTCTTCAGCACTGCAGCATGGTCAACTGTCATTGTTCTATCAGAGAGATTAAATCTCTGCAAATCACTGTCCTGGGTGGTGGTTTGATCTGTAGAAAATATAACTTCTTCCCTCTCTTGGTACCCGTATATCCCTATTGATCTCGATCTCTCAGATATTTTTTTTTTAAATTTTCTATATAATGGCATTGATCTCATCCTATAGGTATACCTGTTATGGTCACTTACATACTTTTTATGATTTACAATAAAGGTTAAGTTTTAGTTAGGTGGCTCTTTGGTGCGTAGGGAAGCGTACCCTCGTCTAGTTCTCCTCCCTTTTTTTTTTTTTTTTTTTTTTTTTTTTTTTTTTTTAAATTTCTTCAATTCTTTATTGACAGGAAAAAAAAGTAAATCAATAGTTAGTTGCCTAATGCTACTTTTGCAGTCAGATTTCAAATCAGAACATAATCTTTAAATCTTAGAACGTAAGCCTGTTATTTTTATACATACATAACAATATCAATTCCCCTTTACGACCTCCTATTCTGAAGCCTGAAACCCCAGAAGGGGCTTCTAGAACAGGCAACAAAAGACCCAAAGGAAAAAAAAAACAAACCCCCCCCCCCCCCCCCAGTGGCCCCCGCCGTCCAACGGGATTCAGGATCTTGTAGCATTTAACATTCTAACCTAGCCTACTCCTCTAGTTCCTCTCCAATCAGCCTTTTCTCCTCTTCCGTTTGCAAGAATAACACTCAGGGAGCCCATATTTGGGAAGTGCATTCCCTTCTATCCAAAGGCATAGGTATCGGAATTTCCATAATCCCAATTCTTCTTACTTTGTTAAGCCACATAGAAATCTGGGGTGCTCCTGTCTCCTTCCAGCACATGGTGATGCAGCTTTTAGCTGCGTTCACCAGATGACATATATCACTGAGTTCTTATGTCTCTCCATTGGGATTTGTGAACATTGTAATAGGAAAAAGGCTGGGTCCTCAGGGATCTGATATTCAGTAAATAGTTGAGTGATTCTCTGAACTTCTTGCCAAAACTGTCTAATTACTGGACATGTCCAGAAAATATGGGCTATAGTACCTCTTGACAGCCCCTCCAGCACCTATCCGACGCCGTCTGGGCAAAATGTGTTCATTAGTGACGGGTATAATACCACCGCATTAATAATTTATAATTCAGCTCCTGTATCTTAGTGTGTCTAGTTGATTTAAAGGTTAAATGTATTACCAGACGTTGGTCTGTTGTAAAAATTTGCTCCGAGTCTCTCTCCCACTTATCCAGACTTGTCATTCTAAAGTCCTCTGGACGAGCGGATATCTGGGAAATAATATGGGAAAGGGATACCCATAGGGAAATAAACATACCTTATTAATATGGGAAAGGGGCTCCTTCTCCTCACAGTACCTCTCAAATTTTTTGCGTGGTCGTCCATACTCTTCGGTCAGTCCCAATGTGTCAAAAAAATGTCTAATCTGTCGTGCCTGCCAGAAAGGAATTTCATATTGTCCTCCCAGTTGCATTAGCAGTTCTATTGTTGGCCAGTTATTAGACCTCAAGAAATGTGAGGCTTGAAAGCATCTTTTCTCTTTCAGTTTCCCAAATGCCCCTGGCTCAAGGCCAGGTGGAAAATCTGGGTTACCCAAGATAGGGAATAGGGGTGAGTTTGAAAGTTTAGGGTTCCGATCAAAGGATGTAATTTTAACATAGAGGGTACACCCGCATAACATCATATGGCTCTGTTTAATGGGATTGGACTTACTTGTTGTTCAATGGTGATCCACAGTTTACTATCTCCATGTCGGCACCAGTCAATAATTCTGCCTAGCTGGGCAGCCTGATAATATTTATATAGGTCTGGCGCCACTATTCCACCTGCCTCTTTAGGTAGTGTCAGCAGACTTCTGTTAGTCCTTGGGCGGTTACTTGCCCGGAATTTTGTAAAAACCGTTTGAATTAGACTAAAGAAGGCCAATGGAACCAAGACAGGTAATGCCTGGAAAAGATATAGGAATTTTGGTACTATATTCATTTTTCAATATGAATTTACTCCATCTATCTAGTAATGTTCGAACTTCCCTAAGTAGAGGTGGAAAATTTAAGGCATATGTATCTGTTAATTTAGGTGGTATCTGTGTTCCTAAATATTTCAATGCAGTTGATGTCCATCTATGCTTAAAGTTGTTCTCTAGGCTCATTTGTATGGGGTCCTCCAGCGACACCCCCATTGCCTCCGATTTGCTATAGTTTATTTTAAAATTCGACAGAACTACGTATCGCTCCACTTCCTTTGTAAGATTTGGTAACAATATTTGTGGGCTAGTAAGTGACAAAAAGTAAGTCATCCGCATAAGCGGAGACTTTATACTCCTGTTCTCCCAAAGGGATACCCCTAATATCGGGGTTCTGTTGGATTCTATTTAATAAGGGCTCCAGCGTCAAAGCAAAAGAGGGGCGACAGAGGGCATACCTGGCGTGTCCTGTTTGATATTGGAAAGTTTTCTGAGTGTACACCATTAGCCTTCACCAGGGCTTGTGGTGTTGAGTATATTCCAGCTATTCAATGTAGCATTCGATCCCCTAAGCCCATGTGTTTTAGCGCTCCTAACATAAAGGGCCAACTGACCCTGTCAAAAGCCTTTTCCGCATCTGTATTCACAAAGATACTCGACGTCTTCCTTTTTGATTTGCATATTGGATCAGATTCAATACTTTGAGTGCTATCTTTAGCTTCCCGTGTGGATATAAACCCCACTTGATCCAAATGAACCAGCTGCGTCAGAAAGGGTTGTAAACGAGATGCGAGTATCTTTGTGAATATTTTCAAGTCCACATTCAATAACGATACCGGACGGTAACTACTACACACCGACTGCTCCTTCCCTTCTTTTGGGATTAACACTATATGTGCTCTTAATGCTTCTGATGGGGAGGCTGATAATTGTCCTAAAGCATTAAATGTTTTTTAACTTTGTATGGGCCTATTGATGGGGGAAAAAAAACTTTTAAAATATTGTAGAGAACCCATCTGGGCCAGGTGCCTTCACATGCTTCATCATCTTCATTGCTATAGACACTCCCTCTATTGTAATTGGTGTCTCCAGCTCTCTTCGAGCTGTGGACTGCAATCTCGCTAATTGTGAGGAAATTAAATATTTTTCCAGAGACGAGGGAGATGGTGAAGGCACCGAAAGATTTATATAGTGAAAAATAATACTCTCTAAATTCCCTTGCAATATCTTTCGGCATTGAAAGTCTTTGACCTCCCTTTTGTTTTGATGTATGGTATATATGACCGTGTCTGTTGTGGTGTGTTTGTGTGTTGTGTGTTTTTTTTTTTTTTTTTTTCTTGCCAACACTTTATCGCACTTATCTCCGGATTCGTGTATCGCCCTTCTCCTTTGTTGTACTATTGCCATTGCTTTATAACGAAGGAGATCAGAGAGTTGTCTTCTCAGATGTCTAGTTCTAGTCAATTCAATATATAGTGTATAACGAGAGGAGGTCTGGCAGGGATCAGTGCACCAGAGGAATGCATATTGTCGGACCCCCCTATACATTGCTTTGCTGACCTCTGGCCTTCACTCTGCTAACCCCATGCCTGCCCTTCTGACCTATGCTCTGCTGCCCCCTGTACACTGACCTAACTGACCCCTATCTTTTGCACTACTGACCTCCTGTCCTTTGCTCTGCTGACTCCTATACAAAGACCTACCTGACCTCTGCCCTGCTGACCCCTGTACATTGCCCTACCTGACCTCCACCCTACTGACCCCTGTACACTGCCCTAGCTGACGCGTTCTACTCCCTGCTGACCCCCTGTATACTGCCTTGCTGACCATGTCCTCTATTCTAATCTGGCCTACAAACTGCTGTGCATTTACCCCTGTGCATTGCTATGCAGTGGGGAAAATAATTATTTGATCCCCTGCAGATTTTGTAAGTTTACCCACTTACAAAGAAATGAAAGATCTATCATTTTTATCATAGTGTATTTTAAATGGTCGAGACAGAATATCAGCCAAAGAACCAAAAAAAACACATGATACAAATGTTATAAATTGAGTTGCAGTTCAATGAATAAAATAAGTATTTGATCCCCAAGCAAAGCAAAACTTAGTGCTTGGTGGAGAAACCCTTGTTGGCAATCACAGAATTAAGACGTTTCTTGTAGTTGGTTACCAGGTTTGCACACATCTCAGGAGGTATTTTGGTGCACTCTTTACAGATCTTCTCTAAATCTTCTTGGCCGTTGCTTGGTATTCACAAGCTCCTCTCGTGAAGTTCTGTGTCCCTTACTTTTTTCTAATGATCATCCTTACCCCATGAGGCGCAATCTTGCATGGAGCTCCAGACCAAGCGATTGATGGTTATTTTGTATTGATTCCATTTGCCGAATATTTGCTCCAACGGTTGTCTGCTTCTCACCAAGCTTCTTGCTAATGGTTTTTTAGCCAGTTCCAGCCTTGTTCAGGTCTACATTGTTGTCCCTGACGTCCTTTGACAACTCTTTGGTCTTGCCCTTGATGGTGAAGTTTGAATGAAAGAAAAAGATTCTGTGGACAGGTGTCTTTTATACACATTAGGAGCACCATCTTAAATTGACTAATCTGTGATCCACATGAGCACATACTGTAGCCAGTGTGTGGGAGCCAGAATAATTATTGGTTGGTAGGGGATCAACTACTTATTTTACTCACTGAACTGCAACTCCATTTATAACATTTGTATCATGTTTTTTCTAGATTTATGGTTGATTTACTGTCTCTATCATTTAAATTACACCTATGATAAAAAAATTACTCTCCAGACATGAAAACAAACTGTGAATGGCAAGTTTCTGACTAAAGCCAACTTCTAAATTGGGCTACGTTTATATTGTTACAGTGACATTAGTTAGGTTTTCCTAGTTTTCTACATGCTGTATCTATGTAAAGCTTGTAAACCATTGTTTTCAGACTTTGTTCATATAAGAGCTGCTGTCAGAGCTCCTGCAACAGTTTAATAACCAGGTTTTGGGGATTTTACCAGATCGTATAGGCACAATTGGAGATGATTAAACACAAGCACCTTGTGGCAGTCATCCTTGCATCAAGCATCCATACAGCAGATTGTAAACAGCAGTGGCGTACTGTGGGGGTGCAGGCTGTGCCAACTCTGACTGCCAGACAGTTTTTTTTTTTTTCTCTTGCATGGTGCTTCTGCTCGCCGGCCAGTGGCAGTCCAGAGCCAATATAAGCTCTTTCTGCTCTGGTCATATGACACTGCTAAGGGGAGGATTTCTTCTCAATCTGAACTACGACTGCCACAGTGGGGTGTATACTGGAAGGGATGTTTGTACTGAGAGATCTGTGCTGTGCTTGGGGGAGGGTGGCTGAGCTGGGGAAGGGGGGGTCTGTACTAAGAGGTTTGTGCTGGGACGGGGTGTCTGTATTGGGGGAGGTTTCTGTACCAAGGGGTTGGGCTTTGAGTGGAGATCTGTATAGTGGGGTGAGTTGTACTGGGAAGAGGTACTTTATGGTTGCACTCTGTAGTGGCCTATGCATCATGTATTCCTGACCCTTGTGCTCTGTTACCCACTCCTGACTCCTGCACCTTTTGCGTACTGCCTCCTGATCCCTGTACTCTGTGCGCTATGCACTCCTGACCCTTTGCGTTACACACTACTGACCCCTACAATCTGTGCGTTACCCAATCCTGATCTCTGCACACTTTGTTGTGCACTCCTGAGTCCTGCATTCAGTGCATTATGCACTCCTGGCCCTTTTAATCTGTGTGACGCATGCTCCTGAGCCCTGTACTCTGTGGTTTCCACTCCCTACTCCTCCACTCAATGCATTATCCTCTCCTGACCCCTTCAGGCTTTGCATTACCACCTACTGAGCACTATGCAATTGTCACGGGCAAGGCCAGAGCGGAGGCTGTTGGAGAGGACTGTGTGCAAGCCTGTTGCCCACCGATTATGGGCCCTAGCATTTGGGACAATGGTGCTCTCTGTGAGCTGTATGCCTGGGGACCCTGGGGTTGGTGTTACTTTGGATTCAGCTCCATGTTCCCCCAAAACACACAGACTCTGGAACCCGTTGTATGCCATATTAGAATGATAAGACTGAGTTATACTGTTGGGACACATCCTGTGAGGAGATGCTAATGTCATCATCTCCACTCACCTGTCTGATGTCAGCTATAATGGGTTTAATGTAAATAAGTTTAGTCTAGGTTCTAAAGGTATTCAACTCATTGTTGTTTGTTCTAATTAATCCTGTGTTGATGTTTATGGTAATGTGTGTTAATTGAATGAGCTGATCACATTGTCCTCTATACAATGTAGGAGACGGGACGACTCCTATTGGAGCTCATGTTAATTAGGTTAATTAGGTTATGTTTGTATTGTTAATTGTAATTAGCTCCAGCTATTGTGTTTAAATTCCTGTGTGAAGCTCGGTGACCACAAGTCTGGGCAAAAGGTCATGTCTCAGCCACCTAGGCTGTATAAAGGATGAGATAATTAGCTCATGTTAATTAGGTTACGTTTGTATTGTTAGAGTAATCTTCGCCTGTGTATATAAGACTGTATTCTGGTTCTGAATAAAGTGAGTTCATGGTAGCAGTGAAGCAAGTGTCGCCTTGTCTTGATGCTCAGAGAGCTTGGAATATCTGTTATCTGTATACAGACTGGAGGAAGTGGTATATGACGGAAGCACTCAAGCGGAGTGTGGGACGTTCCGTGACAGCAATCCTGATACCTACACTCTGTATTGTGCACTCCTAAGCCCTGAACTCTGTTATGCACTCTTGGCCTCTGCATTCTGTATGAAAAGCACTCCTGACCCCTACACTCCGTGCATTTTGCACTCCCCCTTTGTATTGCATGCTCCTGAGCTGCGCACTCTGCATTACGCACTCCTAGCCTTTGCATGAAATGTGTTACTCTTGGACCCGTTTAATATAGACACTATAGTATACATTTTATACTCCTGACTAGTGCACTCTGTACACTGGGCTGTATATCGTATACTCCTGACCACTGTATTCTAAGTACAATATATACTTCTGAAGAAAGAACCTAAAGTATTAATAAACCTAAAAACGTTTTTTACCTTTTAATGCCTTATTTGTATTAAGGTAAAAAAATGTTTCAGTTTTCCTGTGTGAAGAGTAAGAGGGGAGAAGAGATCAGCGCTGTGCATGGCTGCATCTATTCTCCCCTTCGTCTTCACACCGCATTCGAGAAGCAGCAGGATCGATTGGCACTTGCTGCTGTCAATCAAATTCAGTGAAGAGGGAGTGGGGGCGGGCCTAAGTCCTGCTGTTTAAGTCTATGGAGTGCGGTAAGTCTATAGACACACAAGCCAAGATCGCCTCTGGGGACCCCAGAAGAAGAGGATCGGGGCCACTCTGTGCAATACCACTGCACAGAGCAGGTAAGTATAACATGTTTTATAAAAAAAAAAAAATCTGACTTTAGTAACACTTTAAGGGGTTAGAGCTGTGTAGAAGAGGTTTGTACATGCCTGTTAGACTCTTGCTTGTGGCACAGTAATTAAAATATTTTTGTGGGTACATGGACTGTGGCATGTGTGCCCCAGGTGCCAGATATGCTAGGTACGCCACTGCTAAACAGTCGTTCATTTGTCCTAGAGTCTAAATGGAAATCTGCAAATGCTTTTCCAGCAATGTCCTTGAATAACCCTGTGTGAATATTGTTAATTTGTTGTTGCTAAATAGAACAAACCCCACAAATGATTACAAATGTTTCAAAACCTATATTCTGACAAGCCAGTATGTCATGTAACTTAAAGTGGAGTTCCGCCTGGGTGAAAAAAATAAGTCAGCAGCTAAAAATACTGTAGCTGCAGACTTTTAATGTAAGGACACTTGCCTGTCCAGGGAGCCTGCGATGTCGGCACCCGAAGCCGACCAGTCCCTCGACTACAGATGCAGGTGCCAGCATCCTTACTAAAGGAAACAGCTTGTTTCCTACTGCGCGCTTGTGAGTTGCGCTGCGCTTTCTGAATGGTCCCTGCTGTCTTCTGGGACCTGTGTGTCTCCCAGAAGTCAGTGGGGGGGGGGGACTTTGCGTGGATCGGTAGATTGCGGCGATCCTTCCCCAGAAGTGGGAGCAGATACCTGGTTTTGGCACGTATCCTCTCCCCCCTCCTGGAGGGGGGAGAAGGAATCGGATCCGCTGAAGTTCCATTTCTGGGTGGAACTCCGCTTTTAAAGTGGACCTTCAGTCATTTTTTCATCTTTCCATCTATTAAATCTTCTGACCTTTGTTGTTTTAACTTTGGATAGTAAAACTTTTTTTTCTGCCAGTAAATACCTTTTATACAGCCCACTTCCTGTTTCTTGTCTGGTCATTAGCCTAGGCCAGTGATGGCGAACCTTTTTGAGCCCGAGTGCCCAAACTGCAACACAAAACCAAATTTATTTATTTTAAGTGCCAACACTGCAATTAGCGAGAGAGGGCAGAGAGAGTGTGAGAGTAGTCAGAGTGAAAGTGGTAGAGGGCGGGGGACACAGAGAAAAGGGGGGGCTGAGAGGAGAGTGAGAGGGGAGATGAGAGAGACCGAGACCGCTAGCTCTGTCCCTATGTGCAGTCCCTACTCTGTCCCAGTCTTTGGTAGTCAGTGTGTGATCGTGCCCAGTACCTTCCATGCCAGTCTCTGTCCTTGATGCGAGGGAGCCGCTGGATGAAACAGAGCAGAGAGTTCCCCCGGATCAAGGATGGAGACTGGCATGGAAGGTACTCCCACCTGTCCTCGTCTTCCGGGCCACCAGTCAGCCTGTTCTTTGTGCCTCACTGTTGAAGAGGAGGTTTGATGAGTCCAGGCTCCGAAAGGCACCAGGGATGCTGCGCTGGCTGCACACAGGTCAAGGAGGTGGTGAAGCTCTTCTCTCCCTTGCATGCTCTCAGACCTGTAAACTTCCCCACGGAGGCTACGAGACCGCCCACTCATTTGTGCACATAGATTACTGTACCTCGCGGCGGTCTCACCGCCATGAACCTGGACTCTGCATGCCAGCTGTGGCACACGTGCTATAGGTTCGCCATCACTGGCCTAGACTTATGACATCATGCACAGCTCTCTCTAAATCTCGGGAGTTTGCCAGGAAGGGAGGGGGGATGAGTCATAAGATTGTCAATGAGAGCTGCAGAGCTGGAGGTGTGCCTCTGTGTAAATCCAGGAAATGAACAGGCAGCAGCTTCAGCTCCCCACAGTTAAAATGGTTGCAGCCAGACTCATTGGAGGGAGATTTCTGCAGCATATTTGGCAAGTACAGAATAACAGTATTTATAAAATATGCAAAGTGGTTGGAGGGAAGCTTCAGAATGGCAAAGATGTTTTTATTACAAATTATGTGAGCAGACTGCAGTTCCTCTTTAAAAGTTAGACAGATGTCTGTAAAGACTATAGTCAAATGGTCAACAAATTTCTTTCTTTTTCTTCTCTTTTCTTTTAAGTCTTTAAAGCTGGTCATAGCCATTACAGTCTGATCATTCAATTCTTGTTAGGCTGAGCATACACATTTCCAATACAATCAAAGAAAAATTCCAGGTATGAATATTTAAGAAGTAGCTACATTAGTCCAGCTGGGACCAATGTAACTATGTACAATACCATCGTAGAGCTGCACGATTAATCGTTAATTGAAATTGCGATCTTTTTCCCTTCCCGATCTTCAAAACAGCATGTCATGATTCTTTTTAACAAGTGCAGAGTTCTCACAGCTGGGAAAAAAATCCAGGCAGCCTGCCAAGTTTAATCACAAAACACAAATAAGTAGAAACAAAGTTTCTTTTAGTTATTTTATCAAAGGAAAGAACTCCAGCGTGTAAATGAAGGAAGTTTAACCATTTAAAGACCAATCCTTTTCAGACATTTATTGCTTACAAGGAAAAATCATTATTTTCTGCTGGAAAATGACTTGGAACACCCAAACATGAGATTTTTTTTTTAAGCAGAGACCCTAGAGAATAAAATGGTGGTTGATGCAATATTTTATGTCACACCGTATTTGCGCAGAGGTTTTTAAAACCGTTTAAAAAAAAAAAAATACACTTTAATGAATTAAAAAAAAAAAAACAAAAACAAAAAAAACTAAACGGTAAAGTTAGCCCAATTTTTTTTTTTTTTTTGTATACTGTGAAAGAAGATGTTACAATTGTTTATCTTTATTGTGATTCTCATTTTAGCCAGAATCGTGCAGCTCTATACCAACTGATGTCCCTGGAAGCTGGATATTAAAGAAGTAGATGCGGCTACTCCAGTGATCTCCATTTGCTTCTGGGTCCTGTGCCATATGGCTGCTCTGCTGCATTCTGAACCCAGGAGGTCAACCATTCAACCCCACCGCCATTCAGAGAATGCTTTGCATTTCCTGAAAGATGGCACAAGGTTCCATGATTGGACAAGATGGAGTGGCGAGGCGGTTATGTCATGCTGTCCACTTCATTCGATCAGACCACGCTTTGCATTGATTCACGAAATGCATTTATTTATACAAGTTTAGCCACTTACTGACCGGCTCCTGTACATATATGTCAGCACTTTGAAGAGGGATATCTCGGTAACGGCAGCAGCTGCTGCCACAACCGAGGTATCCATCTTTACAGGAGCCGGTTCTGTGTACGATAATGGTGGTCTCTGTGGCGGGTTCACCGTGAGATCACCGTTATCGGCGGCAGGAGAGGTGCCACCTCCCCTCCCGCCGCTCTCCGGCGCCCTCCGCCGCTTACCGGAGGCGATCGGGACCTTTCTGTGCCTGGGTATGGAGACGAGTGAGGCTAAGATGGCCGCCACCCGTCTCCATACCATTGGACGGCAGAAGCGACGTCATTACGTCAGCTCCGCCCACTTTTCTTAAAGGCATATTTTTTTATGTCATTTTTTTCTAACGACTTTTTTTTTGCATTTTAGTCCAAATATGAGATCTGAGGACTTTTTGACCCCAGATCTCATATTTAAGAGGACCTGTCATGCTTTTTTCTATTACAAGGGATGTTTACATCCCTTGTAATAGGAATAAAAGTGATCCAAATTAAAAAAAAAAAAAAACAGTGCAAAAATAAATGTAATAAAATAAATAAGAAAAAAAATTTTTTTTAAAGCGTCCTGTCCCGACGAGCTCGCGCGCAGAAGCAAACGCACACGTGAGTAGCGCCCGCATATGAAAACGGTGGTCAAACCACACATGTGAGGTATCGCCATGACCAGTAGTAAGTGGTTAAAATTTACCAGCAACCAAGTACAATTTCAGTTAAACTTGCCAACCTTGGTGTACTTGGTTATTGTACAGTCAGATTTAGATGTAGTGAACAGCAGAACTCGGGCTAAGTTTGGAAGGGACAGGACTAAAAGCAAAGCATATGTGCTACATGCGCATGTATGAACAAGGAACATGCTGACAGAAGGAGAAAACCTGAGGAATGATTCGTCACTACTCTGCTGGTCCTTCACTTTTCAGTCATGAGCTGGGGCACGGAGGTGGCCAGGTTGTATTCCTTAACTGGAAAATTTACTTCGTGACCAAGTAATTTTTTTGCGACATGGCACTGCATTACTTTAACTGACAATTGTACAATCGTGCAACGCTGTACACCATTAAAATTTATGTCCTTTTCCCCCACAAATAGAGCTTTCTTTTGGTGGTATTTGATCACCTCCTGTGTGTTGTGTTTTTTTTTTTTTTTTATAGCAAAAAAAAAAAAAAAAGACTGACAATTTTGAAAAAAAAAAACCCTAATATTTTTTGCTATAAAACATATCAAATAAAATATTTTTAAAAGAATCAAACTTCTTCATACATTTAGGCCAATTTGTATTCTGCTACATATTTTTGTTAAAAAAAAATCCCATTAAGCGTATATTGGTTGGTTTGCACAAAAGTTATAGCGTCTACAAACTATAGGAAATGTTTTATTTTTTTTCTAGTAAGCAGCGATTAGCGGGACTGCGATATTGCGGTGACAGACTGACACATTTGACACTTTCTGGGAACCAGTGAAACTAATAAAGTAATCGGTGCTAAAAATATGCACTGTCACTGTACGAATGACACTGGCTGGGAAGGGCTTAAACATCCAGTGCAATCAAAGGTTAACTGTGTGCCTAACTAGTGTTTATATGAACTGTATTAGGTGCTTTTACTAGGGGTAGAGATTGAATTTATTCCCTGCTTTGCAAGGACACACAATCCATCCCTTCCTCCCTGTTAGAACAGCGATCTGCCTTGTTTACATAGACATATCACAGTTCTGTGCTCTGCCTGACAATCGGCGGGTGCAGGCGGATAACGAGTACCTGGCACCGGCCGATCGGTTTGCCCATGCACCATGCATGCCACCTACCCACAAGTGTGGGATCACCGGTATATATACATGATCCGACACACAGCTGCCACCCTGTAGCAGTAAAATGGCCACAACTAACATGCAATGCTTATTCCAGACAAATGGAAATGGGGGGAGAAGTTCTGGAGCTTTATGGAGGACATTACCTGGAGGGGAAAAAACACAATAAGAAACAACTTAATGAAAAATGGATGACAGGGTAATTTAGTACATGTTGTATTTTTGAACAATAAAGATACCGGTTCATGTCATTTTAAAGCTATACTCTCTTGCAATCCCGTACTGCAAGGGTTAACTGCTCCTTTTTGTCCAGGGGATTGAAGAATGGAGATATACTTACCTAATCCACTGATCCTCCCCACTCAAGACCGGTCCCTGTGGCTCCTGCCCCCCCCCCCCCCAGTCTTGTGCGGTGGACTTCCTGACGTCATCGAGCCCACAGGCCGGCTCTGGACGTGAGGATGTCCATCAATCGGATCTTGGGGGAGCGCCGTTTGTCGGTGTAGCGGAGGATTTGGTGAGTATACAGTTTTCCTCCCCCTTTGTAAAACCAGCAGATGCCCCATGCAACTCGAACGGGTTTGTAAGGAGGGGACTTGCTGTATTCTGGTGCTTACTACTCCTTAAACTACATTCATGTTATTATATAGTATTTATACAAGTTATATTTATATTATATTTAAATGTTTTGTTTTTTTTTCCCCTTTTTAATGTACTTTAAAATAGTTCTGCATTTAATATGTATTAAGTTGAAGAAAAAAGGGGGCTACATCGGTGGGAGTGGCAAATCCTCCCCCTCTAACCACTGCTAGTAGCCAGGTCCAAACACCCTGCATCTCTTGTCACTCTTCCATTGTGTATAGGCTGTGTCTTTCTTCTTCAGCCACTAGATGGTGCTGTATATAAAACAGGTGTATGATTAGCACTACCATTGGTGAAAGACCTTGTAACAATGATGCTGGACTTTTTGTTGGTACCCTCCCTTCTGTCCCCATGGACAGCCGTTATATAATGACTCAATTTTTTTTCCTGTTTACCAGAGGAACTCATTTGGATATTCAGGACTTGCAATATGGACCTCAGTCACTAAACTATTCTATATTTTTTATTTTATTTAATTATTTCAGGTACTTATATATTTTTGCACATATTCACAGCACGGCCATACAAATGTATATTGCACTTTTGGTGGAATTAGGTGTTGCATACAACTTTGCAAGTATAGTCATTGTTCAGCTCAGTCCTGAAAAATAACTGATTCTTTTTAATTTAGATTTCCATTACTTCTGTACTACTCCTACATAAGTAAAGTTTGCTGCTTTGGATAGCTTGTTAGGTTACATAACCATAAAGTAATTCTGTTGCTTTTGTGTTGCAGAGCGACTGTTTAAAATGTCACAAGATGAGAGGCGCCAAGAGCTGCTCAGAGATTACATTCCACTGAATGATATTCCAACATGGCTGAACCAATATGGAGACACACCAGCAGAAGGTAAGTTTCAGTCTGCTTCATTGCAAATCTGAAGACTTGGTCCAGTGCTACCCTTCTCCCGCACAGCCAAGACAATGCTTGGGAAAGGATTGAGTCATTTACAAATACCCCTGTTAGGTGATATTGAGCACTTCTGATGTCTAAAGCAATCTTAACACATGGAGAATTTACAAATTGTTGTAAACTTTCTGAAGCGATCAGTCAACTTCTCTTCTTCAAGGTGTTTTTTTTTTTTTTTTTTTTTTTTTTAGATGCTAACTGTGTATCCACCAGCTGCGGAGAGCAGTACTAAATGCCATGGTCCGATACAGCAAGGGTTCTCAACCCTGTCCTCAAGTACCCCCAACAGACCATGTTGGGAATTTCTCTTAGATAAAAGAGCTCAGCCCTCAAAAATTCCACTCACCTGCTCGCATTTAGCGAGTGGATTTTGAGGGCTGGCGAATTATGCCTGCCTGTTAAGGGATGGGGGGACAAGCACAGCTGGCATGCAGGGTTGTATGGGAGTCCTCCTAGTGCTCACGGAGGGGAAGAGAGGAGAGCAGGTGGCCGGATCATCAGAGCGCAGGGAACATCACTAGCGGCTTTCATTTCAATTGCCTTGTGTTCCCTGCACTCGCTGTCACACACAGCCCCGCCCCCTGGTCCCGGGTTTTTGATAGACAGATCACTCGTCCAATCATAAGTTATGTGTATCAAAGTTTCCTGGGCTGTATGTGACGCAGGGCAGCAGGAACACACTGTAATTGAAATGAAAGCTGTGATGTTCCTCGGCACTCTCATCATCCACCCGCTAATGCTCTTCCTCTGTTCCCCTGCATGATGGACATGGGTAAGCAGCATGGTGGGCACAGATAGGCTGTGTTGGTGGACACGGGCAAAGTTGTTGTTAATATTGATTTTTAGAACTGAATTCTGCATAAAACATTTAAGTGTCATTTCATGAGATAATTTGTGAGGGCGTGTTGAGGGGCAGGGTAGGGGTTGGGTGGGGCAACTGGTGGTGAGTAACCCTTGATTCCTGGCTAGTAGCAAGATAAAGGAAAACCTGCAAATATGGCCTGTTGGGGGTACTTGAAGACAGGCGCTTCACAATTCTCTGCCTGTAGGCTCCTGAGACGTACTTCCAGCTCTGGTCAGAGAACTTTTTGGTAGCCCCTTTGGGGTAGGGGGGAAAGGGGCTAGTTTGACTAGCTAGTCCACAAAATATGCATTTGCATGCATACGCATAGAGAAAAATGTAAAGTGGTGTTCTCTTTTTTTTTTTTTTTTTTTTTTTTTTTTTTTCAATGTTCACCAGGCTAACTTACCTGCTTTGCTTAAAGCCCATCTTAAAAGTACCCCCTCCACCCCCTCCAACCCCTCCTGTCTCTGACTGTTGAGCTAAATTAATTACAATAACCTTCCTAAGTCCCGGTTCACACTGATGCGGTGCGGGATTTGCAGCGATTTCTGTGTGCTTCCTGCACCGCATCACAATCGCCCTTCATTCAAGCAAACCTCTGCAGTTGTCAATGTTAACCACAACCAAAAAAATGGTTCGCAAAACGCAGTGCGATTGGCTGAATTGAATTGGAAGTGAACACCCATGCAATCCAATTCCAATGCGGCAAAAAAAAGTGCATGCACCTTTTTTGTGTAGATACGGTGGGATTTGAGCCATACAAAATGAATGGGCTCAAATAGCACTGCAAAGAATTCCATGTGATTTAAACAGGAATGCGGTGCAATTCCAGTGCGAATCACATGCAATTTCCTGCACCACATCAGTGAGTGAATCTAGGCTAAAACTGAACTCCAGGATCAAAGTAACACCCTTTCTTTCCCCTCTCTCTAATTGTTGAGGCTTTAGGAAGGTCTTTTTTTTTTTTTTTTCAATCCTCAATTCACTTTAAGCCACGGTCACAAGACCATCCAGCGTCGGTTCCATCTTCTCTTACTGGATGGGTCCTTCCAGGCGTTCGTGTCAATGCCTGAGTGACTTGGATAATTGCCAGTAGCTGGGGGGGTTCTCTCAGGATCCAGAAGAGGCACTCGACAGACTAAGGGGAGTCAAGGGGACCAGCAGGCAAGGGTTAACATGCCGACTGGCGAGGAACCTAGGTGGAGGGACTTGGGTGAGTATAACCGACTTCACAGGTAAGGAAAAACACACCTGGCAGGATAAGTTGGAGGGGTGGCAGTGAATCAAAAAATAGATTTTGCCTGTAATTGGGCTTTAAAGAAACTGTTTCCAGAGCAGAAGATGGCAGGCACTTTCATCCTCCTGACTTGTATGTTATGACAGGCAGATTCAGTTACAGAAAAAAATAAAATTATCTCCAAAATATTACACCTAACCTTAAGCATGCAGTACATATATGCTTCTTGTGTTCCTTCTTTTAAGAATGGGACATTTACTGCCTTAGTGATCAAAATAAGTTTTTTGTTGGACTGTATTTTTTATTTTATTTTTTTCTCTTTAAAGTGTTTGTTACCCCAACATTTCATATTCCTGATATGTGCCTTTTCTCTTTGTATTGCTTCCTTTGTGTGAAACCCCTGGTGTTCCTGCCAGTCCTGCTTTCCTATTAAAAACTGACCACAGTAAGCAGGAGAACACACCATGGTCAGATTCTGTGCTGGGAGCTTGGTGTACTCAGCAGGGCCATCCTTAATATTAATTGGACCCTGGGCAAACATTTTCTTGGGCCTATCGGGTTTTTCCTGAACAATCGGTGCCGCTGGCTACAGCCAGAAACACTGATCATTATATTCTGCCAGTGGGGGAGGTTCCCCACTGTCAGCTCAGGTGGAACTGGAGGAGAATGAGGAGGAGCTCGGGTGGAACTGGAGGAGAATGAGGAGGAGCTCGGGTGGAACTGGAGGAGAATGAGGAGGAGCTCGGGTGGAACTGGAGGAGAATGAGGAGCTCGGGTGGAACTGGAGGAGAATAAGGAAGAGCGGGTGGAACTGGAGGAGAATGAGGAGGAGCTCGGGTGGAACTGGAGGAGAATGAGGAGGAGCTCGGGTGGAACTGGAGGAGAATGAGGAGGAGCTCGGGTGGAACTGGAGGATAATGAGGAAGAGCTCGGGTGGAACTGGAGGAGAACGAGGAGGAGCTCGGGTGGAACTGGAGGAGAACGAGGAGGAGCTCGGGTGGAACTGGAGGAGAACGAGGAGGAGCTCGGGTGGAACTGGAGGAGAACGAGGAGGAGCTCGGGTGGAACTGGAGGAGAACGAGGAGGAGCTCGGGTGGAACTGGAGGAGAACGAGGAGGAGCTCGGGTGGAACTGGAGGAGAACGAGGAGGAGCTCGGGTGGAACGAGGAGGAGCTCGGGTGGAACGAGGAGAGAAATGGGGAAAATGGTGAGTCACTCGGGAAGAAGCCCTGGAATGAGGGGCCTGTAAAGAAAGGAGCCTGGAAAGACTGACAGGGGAATGAGGCGTCCAGGATGGAGTTGGAGGAGCATGGGGAAAAATTAGGACAGGCTGTAAATGTGGTGTGATGAGAGAAGGCTAATACAGGAAGGATGGGTAACCTAGGGGCGTAGTATATTCAAATGACAGGGAGTGGATGGCTGTGCATAGGTCTATAGGGTAGCAGGTGTAATGGGTGTGTGAAGTGTTTGATGACTGTACACAATAGAAGTATGATGGGTGTATGCAGGGTGTGGTGGTGGTTGGGTGATACTCACTAGCTCCTCCGGGGTGCGGCTCTCCCTCCCCCACAGCAGCAACACCGCACGTCTCTCGCACAGGCTGCCATCTTCTAGCACCGGTCGAACTGCAGCCTGTCACATGAGTCAAGCAGCCTCCCCCCCCCCCCCCCAAGAGCTCCCGTTCCTGTGTACCATCCGAACAGTCTCGCCCACCGCTGGTCACATGACTGCATGATCCGCTGTGATCAGGCAGTGTCCGTGGGACTTGGGAGCGAATCTGGGCTGTTCGTGGTGGTGAGGGAGGTGAGACTCGTCTCACACTTAGTACTGCAAGGCCCACGGCCAGTTCTCTATTGATCCATCCCATGGCACGTGGCTGCTGGCCACCCAATAGGAAGCCAGGAGCCTCTCATGGGGCCCCCTACTGTCCTCAGGCAATGTTCGAATGGTTAATCTGCCCCTGGGATCGGCTACACCGGGAAAACAATTCGTGGGCAGCGTGAGCTCAAGGAGCAGCTGCTTTGGGCCTCACAAAAATGACTGCGCTCAGGGCAGCTGCCCCTTTATGACCCACGTTAAAGACACCCCTGGTACTCCGTGTACTGTTGCTTCTTTTCCCCCCAGCTATTATGCAGCTGAGAACAGAGGGAATGTGATCGCTTATAAAAAAAAAAAAAATTACTTTTTTCCCTCTCCTTTTTCTATCTATACATACATACATACATACATACATACATGGTTTGCCTTTGGTTTCAATTTTAAACCCCAAAATCCATACCAGACCCTTATCCAAGCATCCACCCTAGCAGGCCAGCCCCCCCCCCTTCCTGAACCATATCAGGCCATATACCCTCACCATGGGCGGTGCTCAGGGGGGGCACCCCAAAGCTTCATGTCCCCATGTTGATGGGGTGGACCCCCAATGGAGGCTACCCCTTGTGGTCTAAACGTGCTGCAGAAATATCTGGAAAGTACTGGTCGTATATTGCATGTGACATATATCTGGGCTTTGTAGGGTGGCAAGATGGAAGCATTTTCTTACCGAGAAAAACATCCAAGCCTGGCTACAATTTGCACTAAGTCTGGCAAAAGCATGTTGGAAAATGTGTTCTAATCAAGATTTAATTTTTTTGCCAACATTCCAAAAGGCATGTCTGGTGCAAGACCAATACTGCAAATCTCCAAAAAGAACATACCCACAGTGAAACATGGCGGTGCCAGCATTATACTTTGGGGTTGTTTTTTTTTTTCAGCTGAAACTGGGGCTTTCGTTGAGGTGTAGGGACCTTTTGAATCGTTCTAAAAATCAGTCAAATTTGGCACAAAACCTTCAGGTCTCTGCTAAAAAGCTCAAGATTAGGAATTTCACCTTTCAGAATGACAATGATCCAAAGCATACCTCCAAATCAACAAAAAACAAAGTTTTACAATGGCCCGTCCAGAGCCCAGACCTGAATCCACTAGAAAACCTGTGGGGTGACCTGAAGATAGCTGTGCACAGGAGATGCCCATACAATCTGATAGATTTGAAGTGCTTTTGCAAAGAGTGGGCAAATATTCCCACGGCAAGATGTGTCATGCTGATAAGACTCCTACCCTAAAAGACTGATTGCTGTCATAAAATCAAAATATGCTTCAGCAAAATATAGAAAAAATTGTAGTTATGTGTATAGAAAAATTATGTATGTTGCAATAGTATCCATACCCCTTGAGATTTTCCACATTTTGTCATGTTACAACCAAAAACGTAAATGTATTGTATTGGGATTTTATGTGATAGACCAACACAAAGTGGCACATAATTGTGAAGTGGAAGAAAAATGATAAATGGTTTTACATATTATATATTTTTTTTTTTACAAATGCTGGTAAATATGTGTAAAGTGTGGCGTGCGTTTGTATTCAGCCCCCCTGACTCAATACTTTGTAGAACCACCTTTCACTGCAATTACAGCTGCAAGTCTTACCAGCTTTGCACACTTAGAGAGTGACATTTTTGCCCATCTTCTTTGCAAAATAGCTCAAGGTCTGTCAGATTGGATGGAGAGCGTCTGCGAACAGCAATTTTCAAGTCTTGTCACATTATCTTAATGGGATTTAGGTCTGGACTTTGACTGGGTCATTCTAACACATGAATATGCTTTGATCTTAACCATTGCATTGTAGCACTGGCTGTATGTTGGGATCGTTGTCTTGTCTTGGTAGTTTTTCAGTTTTTCCATTCTCTTTCCATTTTTGGATGATGGATTGAACAGTGCTCTGTGAGATGTTCAAAGCTTGGGATACTTTTTTATAATCTAACCCTTTAAACTTCTCCACAACTTTATCCCTGACCTGTCTGGTGTGTTCCTTGGTCTTCATTATGCTGTTTGTTCACTAAGGTCCTTTAACAAACCTCGGAGGGCTTCACAGAACAGCTGTATTTTATATTGAGATTACATTACACACAGGTGGACTGTATTTACTAATTAGGTGACTTCTGAAGGCAATTGGTTCCTCAGGATTTTGGTTTGGGGTATCAGAGTTTTTTCTTTTCGGATATTAATTTGTAAAAAATGTTGAAAACCATTTATCATTTTCCTTCCACTTAACAATTATGTGCCACTTTGTGTTGGTCTATCACATAAAATCCCAATAAAATACATTCATGTTTTTGGTTGTAACATGACAAAATGTTTAACGTTTCAAAGGTATGAATATTTTTTCAAGGCACTGTATAGGGGATTAGTTTTTTTTTTTTTTTTTTTTTTTTTTTTTTTTCTTCTTTTGCGCTCTCAACTTTTAACTACTTTTACTCTGTAAGCAAAACTAGCAGACAGTAAGGCCTCATGTACACAGGATGTTTTTGCTAACTGTCCTAGACTCCTTTCCTCCGGAAGCAACGTTTTTGCAGAAAAAATGCTTGGCGCTTGTAAATGCGTGAAACTTGTTTTAGATGCGTTAAGCACTTGGGCATAAATTTAATTGGCCAGAATAATTTATTCTAGCCATTGAATTGAATTGAAACACTTGGGAACTAATTGCGCCTAGCGCTTGGGCGTGTTTAGACGCACTTAGGTGCGCCAAGCGTTTTTTCTGACAAAACTCTGCTGATCCTGGATGCACTGGTTGTTTGTTTTTTTTGTTTTTTTTCTGCTTCTAAAATCCCCTGCTTTTAAACTCCTCTAAACAGCCTGTGTACCCATGTATACACAAAATTAACGTGCAGGGACATTTAGAGGCAGAATAAAAAAAAACTCCAAACGTCCCTAAAAACGTCCAGTCCTAAGGAGTAACTGAATAATGAAAAAGTGATCCTAATGCTCCACCTGTTGGTAGAAAATGAGAATGCTAAATACTGGATTGAAATTCTTCATATAAGAAAATATATACAAATTTTCTACATGTTCCCTATAATATATATTTACTGGCTGGGATTGACAGCAGCAGGAGTCTCTAAGCCAGGGGTCTCAAACTGGCGGCCCTCAAGCTGTTGCGAAACTACAAGTCCCATCATGCCTCTGCCTATGGGAGACATGCTTGTAACTGTCATTCTTGCAATGCCTCACGGGACTTGTAGTTTCGCAACAGCTGGAGGACCGCCAGTTTGAGACCCCTGCTCTAAGCCAATGAGGAGGGAGAAGTGGGAAAGCCGCTGATGTCGTGCAGCTCTGCTTTAAGAACGAAGGCAGTGTGATGTCAAGCTGGTCCCAGAAACTGCCAGGCAGTCATCTTGCTGCTCACCACATGCTGCCACCTACTGTCTGGCAGACCTGTCGCCAATCCCACATCACTGCATGGCCAGGTAACCCTTCCCTATGCAAACTAAAGCCTGGCTGGAGTTGCATTTCAAAAACGTACATGTTCCAACTTGCATACAAATATAACTTAAATCAAAGCTCCACCTAAAAGGGAAAGCTTCGCTTATCTGCCTCCCCTAACCATTTGACACCTTGTGGGGGGGGGGGGGGAGTGGGTACCTGATTTTGACAGGTACCCACTCCCACTTCCTGCTGACCTTGCCACGACAAACTCAGCCGGAAGGTTTGCCCTCGCTGCAGCTGGTCCATTGAGAAAGCTCAGCGTGATTCTTGCATGCGCAGTAGGAAAGGCTTCACTGCCAGTTTTCCTTACCCAAGATGGTGCCAGCACCTGAGAGCCGATTCAAGAATTGGCTTGGGCGAGGTTACCGCGGGATCCCCGCACAGATAAGTGCCCTAATAGTAAAAGTCAGCAGCTACAGTATTTGTAGCTGCTGACTTTTAATTTTTTGATAGGAGGTCTGAAGCACCTCTTTTAAGAACAAACCCACAGAACCCATCTTGTTTGTAACCCAGGGACTGCCTGTACTCCTTATCTATTTTACTCAGTAAACTCAGGCAGTCTACCACCCTTGTTTCGGTTCCATATGCACTTTATCCTAATGCTCAGCCATATTCAGTGTCCAGATGTCTTGACTTACCTAGGAGTCAAAACTCTGGGGGGATCAGTGACGGTTACCAGTGTTTGGGAAGCTGCCCCTAGTGTGAAAAATTTGACAGGCTGGTTGTACCCAAGTTGATTAATCAACTTGTGTGGAATCCGCCTGCCCATATATGGTTCGAATCTCGGTCGCCCCCTTCTGAACTGGGTGAGATTTGAATTCTCTATGGCCAGCTTACAGTCCCATAAAATACCAGTGTGGTTTTTTTTTTTAGACTTTCTTTTACTTGTCTCTGTTGTTCATTTGCATGGCTGTTGCTGTAATTTTTTTGTTTTTCAAACAATTAAATGAGTTTTATTTTCTTTGTGATTGTTGCTGAAAAACTGTAAAGAGGTATTTTCAGTAAATTACAGGGAATTGCCTTATAATTAATGCCCTAGCTAAAGGACCCGACTAAATACATTTGTTTTCTGGCATCCCAGTCATGTTGAAAAGGTAATTTCAGGATTGCAGACAGCCTCTCTGAGCACCCGGCTTATTGCATGTTAATGTATAATGTCTGAAAAGAAATTGCAGCAGACCACAAAGGTGATGAGAGTTGCTGTGCAAAGAAAAGCATAGTTGGTGGTGTAATTCAGGGATTTTCAATCTTTGTTCCATGCTTAGGGCACTTTTTTTTTTTTTAACTTTCATGTAATACTGCTATTAAAGCGATATTAAACCCAAAATCAAAAATTTCATATATTGCAGCGTACTAATCATTTGATGTGCTAGCTGCATTCTTTTCTTTTCTTTTAGGCCCCCCCTGTGTTTTTCACCTGGGAATCTGGCCAAGTAGCACACCTCCTGTATTATACAGACACCACTTTAAATGAAGGAAGGCAGCATTGTCCGTCTTGGGGAGAGGAGTGGTAGAAGTACTAACAGACCTGAATACACTAACAAACGGCTGAACTCCACCTAATATTTTGCAAGCAGTTGCAGCAAACCGTTTTTTTTTCCTTTTGGGATAAAGGTATTGCATAAAAAAATAAAAACTCCTGGTTAGTTAAATGGTTTCTCATCTCTGTAACTGCGGGAGAGCTTTTCTCTTGAAAAGCAGACTTACTGGCAGGATCACCTGGTGAAAATAAAAGAGAGCCTAAAAGAGAGAACAAATGCAGCCTTCACATCTAAGAATTGTTTGTCTGCAATACGTTTGCTTTTGGGTTTAAACACCTTTTGTATTCATTCACGTATTTGTTCATGTTTAACTTGTATAATTAAAGTGATTGTAAAATTTCGATTATTATGTTTTTTTTTTTTTTTTTTTTTTTTTATAACAAACATGTCATACTTGTCTCCACTGTGCAGCTCGATTTGCACAGAGTGGTCCCGAACACTGTCTTCTGGGGTCCCTTGGTGATTCTCTCGACTCCTCCCCACATGAGATAACCTCCTAGGAGAAGCACTCTCCCGGGGGGTTACCTTGCGGGCGCGCTCCCGAGTCCATCATTCGGAGTCCCTAGCTGTATGACTCAGCCCCGCCCCCCGGCGACCGCATCATTGGATTTGATTGACAGCAGCGGGAGTCAATGGCTGCGCTGCTATCAATCTATCCAATCAAGAGCCGAGAACCCCGGGCAGAGGGACAGCACGTCCCCGCCGGGTGACATTCCAGGGCTCAGGTAAGTAAAACGGGGGGGGGGCTGGGGAACCGGTCACTGCCAGGTGTTTTTTTTTCACCTTAATGCATAGGATGCATTAAGGTGAAAAAAAACACGAGGGTTTACAACCCCTTTAAAGAGAATGTAGACCTCTTTGGGGGGGGGGGGGGGGTCTTATGAGACATAGCCCTCACCAAACAGAATATTGTTCTAAACCTGGAGGTAAATAAGAGAACCAAAGCCTTCACCTAAGCCGAAGAGTGGGTTTGATAATAAAGTTGGAAGTGCCTCCACCCAGGAGAGGGCTTATGAACAGAGAGGAGTCCTTTCCCAGGAAAATAAAGTGGTTCTAAATGCAAAACATTTTTTACCTTAAAAAGAAGTGCAGCAAACAAATATTCATACTTGCCTAGGTGGATGGATTGATCCAATGCTGCATTTGTCACCCACCAGTTCTACACTGGGGAACTGAGTAATCCAATACCGCTGATCACTCAATATTCCCCTCCGATCTGGAGCTATGGATTGTAGAGGGGGTGCACGCTGGGAGGCTGAGCCATCTGCCAGGCAGGCATCTGTGCAGATTCCGACATTGTTGGGAGACCTGCAGAGCCTGGAGTGGCTCTGTGACGTCAGCCGACAATGGGTTTTAGCCTGCTGTCGGCTGAATCTGGGTCACAGGAGTACAGAACGAAGTGCACTCCTGTGACCTACAGGAGAAGTATGGCCAAAAGGGCTTTGGGCATACTTCTTCTCCTATTTTAATGCATTCCCTGCAATAAGGTTAAAAAAAATGTCCCAGTAGTAGTATTTCCCCCTCCACCCACTATATACTTAACTAAGTCCTATTTCGTTCCAGCACTGTGCCCATCTGCAGCAGTGCTGATCTCTGTTTTCTCCTCGCAGGACAGAGAGGCAGCAGGAGCCATTGGCTCCTCCTGATGTCAATCGAATCCTGTGAGGGGGGCGGGCCGAGTCACGTTGTGTCTATGGACGCACACAGCCAGGCTTGGGAGCAAGGCCTCAGGTCTGCCCCATAGCAATATATATAATGCCTCTTTCTTTTGCAGAAAATAGTCTTTAACGTGTACCTAAGCTCTCTCAATCAGTGTTTAAAGCAGAGTTCCACCTTTTTAAAAGTCATGAGCTACAAAAAGTGTAGCTGCTGACTTTTACTAATCGGACACTCGCCTGTCCCACGGTCCAGCGATGTGGACGAATGAAGCCTCACCCCTCTCCCTCTCCTCTCTGCAGCGCTGGCATTGTAACTGTGGGCGACTGGCTGTGGCTACACAGCCGGGCACACACCGCGCATGCGCGAGCCGCGCTGCGAATGGCCGGGCAATCTTCTGAGACCTGTGATGTATCCCAGAAGATTGCAGGGAGAGAGGGGGGAGAGGTTGGACCCCCGGGAGGAAGTGGGAGATGAGTGCCTCTAAAAAGAGGGTATGCACCGCGCAAGCGCGAGCCACGCTGTGAATGGCCCGGCAATCTTCTGGGACCTGTGACGTGTCCCAGAAGATTGCAGGGAGAGAGGGGGGAGAGGTGAACCCACGGGAGGAAGTGGGAGATGAGTGCCTCTAAAAAAAGGTATGCACTCCCCCCCCCCCCCCCCCCCCCCCCAAAAAAAAATGACATGCCAAATGTGGCTTGTTAGGGGGTCACATCACTTAAAGCGGAAGTTCCATTTTTGGGTGGAACGCCACTTTAACTATTTGTAATCCTCATGCTTTCTTTAGTTGCTTCCTGGTTTCTGCTCTAGACCAAAATGATGTCCTAAATCCCAGGAGTCTTTATGGCCTTTTTTTTTTCCTTCTTCCATTTTGAGGAGAGGCATTCTTAGCTAAGCACATCCTCCTACATGAGGGAAGGGAAAAAAGCTCCAAGCAGGCATCGTGTAGCACAATTTATTAACCACTTGACCACTGGGCACTTAAACCCCCTTCCTAACCAGACCAATTTTCAGCTTTCGGTGCCTTACTCTTTGAATGACAATTACTCAGTCATGCCACACTGTACCCATATGAAATTTTCGTCCTTTTTTTCACACAAATAGAGCTTTCTTTTGGTGGTATTTGATCACTTCTGAGTTTTTTATTTTCTGTGCTATACATGAAAAAAAGACCAAAAATTTTGTAAAAAAATTATTTTTCTTTATTTCTATTATAAAATTTTGCAAATAAGTAATTTTTCTTCATAAATTTGGGCCAAAATTTATACTGCTACATATCTTTGGTAAAAATAACCCACATTTAGTAGATATTATTTAATCTGTGTGAAAGTTATAGAGTCTACAAGCTATGGTGCCAATCACTGAAAATTGATCACATCTGATCACACCTGATGTACTGAGGCCTATCTCATTTCTTGAGACCCTAACAAGCCAGGAAAGTACAAATACCCACAAAATGACCCCTTTTTGGAAAGTAGACAAGGTGTTTAGTAAGAGGCATGGTGAGTTTTTTCTGAAGTTGTCATTTTTCCCACAATTCTTTGCAAAATTATGATTTTTTTTATTTTTATTTTTTTCACACTAAATTGTCATTATAACAGGTTATTTCTCTCACATGGCATGTACATTCCACCAATGGCACCCCAAAATATATTCTGCTACTCCTCCTGAGTATTGTGATACCACATGTGTGAGACTTTTACACAGCCTGGCCACATACAGAGGCCCAATATTGAAGTAGTACATTCAGGCGTTCTAGGAGCATGAATTACACATCTAATCTCTCAACCACCTATTACACTTTTGAAGGCCCTGGAGCACCAGGACAATGGAAATGCCTACAAAGTGAACCCATTTTGGAAAGCAAACACCCCAACGTATAATCTATGAGGCATGATGAGTCTTTTGAACTGTTCATTTTTTTTCCATAAGTTTTTGGAAAATGTGGAAAAAAAATTAAACCGCTTTTTTTTTTTTACAGTTTTCCATTTCTAAGCTATTTCCAACTCATACATGTACATAGCAAAAATGACACCCCAAAATATATTCTGCTACTCCAGAGTATGGCGATACCACATGTATGAGACTTACACACCCTGGCCACATACAGAAGCCCAACATTGAAGTAGCACATTCAGGCATTCTAGGAGCATAAATTACACATCTAGTTTCCTTACAATCTATCACATTTTTGAAGGCCCTTCATATTTCTAACACATAGCATGAAAATACCAAGAATTACACCCTAATATACATTCTGCTGAGCAAAGGGTAAACAAAAGATTACCTGTGGTTTTAGTAGTGCAGTTGTCCACAGGAGGAGAGCCCTGATCCAGGCAGCAGGCAGGGACGTGGTCAGCGACAGTGAATGAAATTGTCCATAGTCAGTACAGGCAGGGATACTGTCCATATACAGTCCAGGGTCAGTGCGAGTAGAGACATTGCCAGCAGTTCCAAAATATTGGTCCTGGTAGTAAGCAGGAACATGGTCCAAGTAGCAGGCCAGGAAAGAATGGGGACAGGGGTGTAGAGGCTTCTCCCACCCAAATCTCTTTGAAGTCTCCAGAGTCTCCTTTTCATCCAGAAAAACAATTCTGGAGCTCCTCACATGTGAGACCCCTGTGTTATGAAGCCCATTACCCCAGTAGCAGAGTAAAAGACCAGTCCAAGAAACAGGCAAAGAACATGGTCAAATAGTTCAGGGTCAGTTCCTGAGCAGGCAGAGGTAGGTACAGTTTAGCATTAGGTAGAAGCGTGGTCGTTTTGCAGGCCAGGGTCATTTCCGGAGAATGCAGCGGTATGTACAGTGGCATTAAGGGGTGTGGTGGTAAATGACAATTACGTTTACCATACTTCCCTGATAATGTAGAGAAGTATGGTAACAGCGGAAACATTCATCAATACAAAGGCCTGGTTGGGAAGGACAATCAGGGCAATAATACACGGTGTCTCTTCTAGTTTCTCCTCTGGCGCATACCCGGCATTTCTTCTGGAGTTTCCGACCTGTTTAATGGTGGGGGAGTCTTTTAGGAAAGTGGCGTTTATGGAGTCTGCTCACTGCATCCGAGCGAATGCTTTCTGGTGCGCCTTCAGGGTACAAAAGGGTGGAGATAATTTCTTCTTGGTACTGAAGATAAGATACGGGGCTCTCTATAGATTTACGGTAAATAACAAAACTATTGTAAATGGCCAAACTAAAAAGATATATGGAGACTTTTTTTATACCAAAAGCGGCTTTTTCTTGGGGGAAGGTAGGGTTCAATCATCTAATCATTGAAGTCGACTCCCCCCATGAACAAATTATAGTCATGGACACATTTTGGTTTCTGGATTGGGCCGTTTCTCCGTGGTATTTCCACGTAGGTGTTGTTGTGGATTGTTGTGAGCATGTGGACGTTTCGTCTGTCCCTCCACCGGAGAGCCAATATCTCTTCATTCCGCAAAGACGCCGTCTCCCCTTGTCGTAGTCTATCAGTAACGAGCCTTTGCGGGAATCCCTTCCTATTGGCTCGCACTGTACCACGCGCTGGAGTGTCCTTGCGGTAAAGATTGTGGAAGAGGGGCAAGCTTGTATAGTAGTTATCCACATAAAGGTGGTAACCCTTTCCAAGGAGTGGATATACAAGCTCCTAAATAACCTTTCCGTCCGCTGGCTCTGATGTACTCTGGACATTCAGGGGGCTGCAGTTGGGTGTCCTTCCCTTCGTGCACCCGGAAGGCGTAGACATACCCCGTTTCTCGGTCACATAGCTTGTAGAGCTTAACCCCATATCGAGCCCTTTTTGCTGGGGATAAACTGCTTGCCACCAAGCCTGCCTGTGAAGTGGACCAATGACTCATCCACAGAGGTATTTTGGTCGGGGATAAATAACTGGGGGAATTTCTCAGAGAAAAAATTTAGAAGTGGCCGAATTTTAAATAATTTGTCATGTGATGGGTCATTACGGGGAGGGCGCTTGGTGTTGTCATTGTAATGGAGGAAACTCATCATGAGGTATCTTGATCTTCGCATAATGGATGAATAGATTGGCATATGGTGGATGGGGTTGGTGGACCAATAGGAGTATAATTCATTTTTTTTGTGAGTCCCATATTTAATGTTAGGCTGGAGAATGTTAATTATGTTAAGATGGAGGATAATAGGTCTTGGGTAAAAATTAAATTAAAAAATCAATAGGGGCAAAATTCTCTGTGTTCACCTGAACACCTGGCTGGGCGGTGAAAGGGGGGTTGTTTGCTGCTCTTGAATTAGGGGGAAGCCACAGAGGGTTTTCAAGGGCATAGGGAAGGCAGGCATTAGTCTTAACGCTTTGGGGCCGAGATGACATCCTGCTAGTTCTTGGCCTTTGCTGCAGTGGTACTTCATTTCTTCTGGGTGGCACTCTGCTACTGGTGGATGGCACTGAGCAACTAGTTGATGCCACTGCATTTCTCGTGGATGGCACTGAGCTGCTGGTTGATGCCACAGCACTACTCGTGGTAGCTTGCTGCTCCATGCCAGAATGCCACCGTTTCATGGGCACACTTTGCTCTTTCTCCGATTCTGTATCAGACCCACTGCTTACAACGGGTTCATATTCTGAACCAGAATCGGACGCAGACTCAGAGCTCCCCGCTGCTCTCGTCAGTCAAGCTAAGCTGTTGGTATGCCTCCTCAGCAGAATTTTTTTTTTTTTTTTGCCATACTGGTGACTGGGCTGTGGTGACAAACTGCTGTGGTAGGGACACTTGGACAGATATGGCTGCACTGATGGGTGCTGATGAGGCTGTTCTGATGAGGGTGCACTGCTGGGTTCTGATGAGGGTGCACTGCTGGGTTCTGATGAGGGTGCACTGCTGGGTTCTGATGAGGGTGCACTGCTGGGTTCTGATGAGGGTGCACTGCTGGGTACTGATGAGGGTGCACTGCTGTACACTAATGCACTACACTGAGGATGCACTGATGTGCACTGATAAGGTAGCACTGATGGGTGCTAATGAGGATCCACTGATATGGTGGCACTGATGACCACTCGCTTATGGGCACTGATGTGCACTATTGGGTACTGTAGTGGCACTGATGAGCACTGTAGTGGTGCAGATGAGCACTCTAGTGATGCTGATGTGGTTCTTATGGCACCGATGAGCACTGTAGTGGCACAGATGAGCACTGTAGTGGCACTGGGCACTGGTGTGGCACTGACAGAGCACTGGTGGCACTGGTGTGGCACTGACAGAGCACTGGTGGCACAGATGGGCACTGAAGTAGCAGGGGTGGTACTGATGGGCACTGGTGGCACTGATGAGCACTATAGTGGCGCTGAGAACAAAAGAAGGGTTGGGACTTTAAATGAAGCACCTCGGGACAAGAGGCGCCTCCATCCCTAATTTCAGTATAAGGAAAGGGGCAGTTTGGGACTTTGAGCGAGGCACAAAGATAAACCGGCTGTAGAAAAGCTCATTTAATGACCAACCATAAGCATGACAACATACAGTCAAAAATAGATATTACAGTAAAAAATAATTACGGAGACTCAGACAATAAAAAATCATTAAACAAAAGCGGTAGACAGTATATGATAACATTCCCGTTGTTGCTCCATGTACAAATTCATATAAAACTTTAAAAAGGAATGAATGTCCTCACAGATAATCGTCATTGGGGTGTGCATCTTTGCAAGCTCCATGCGTTTCGGGGAATAATACCACCGCCTCATCGGGAGCTGATGCATATAACAGTTCTGTGAAAAGAGTATGTAGCTTTGAACATATATTAACCCCAGTAGCAAAAAAAGATATCGGGGAAAAGGAGCATGAACGGCAAAATGTTAATATTCACTACTCGCTTAGAAAACTCGACATGTCACTGTGGATTACCGAGAGGCCAGGGAGCATCACAAATGTCTCCACCGGGAGCTGAGGTAAGAGGAGCCCCCCAGGACAGAGCATGACCAAGCCTCCCCAACAGGGAAAATAAATTCTCGCTGCCGTGGCTGATGGTAACAGATGCAGACTCCAAACTGTCTATAAAGAATATGACTGATGTAAGTATATGGTAAAATACCCATCTACGTGTAAGTATAAAATAATAATGACAGCAAGTAGGAGCCAGTTGTAGAAACAAAATGTGTGGGTAGATGTTGGCAATAAGTGGAGCAAAGAGGCTGAATACAGGGAAAATTGGAAAAAACAGAAACGGACAGGTAAGGCTGCATATAACCTCCCAGAATCACTGGGAGAAAGTAGTAATGTGAAGGTAAAATGGTTGAAACACCACATGGTGTTAGCAATGTTCCTGTATGATTTTGTATCAAAGTATGAAGCCCTGTAATGATCCACAGCCCACAGCCACAAGCAGCGAAAACAAGCCAAGCAGGGATATAAATAGGCCGCCCTTCCGCCCGAGGGTCCTCCCACCAGCGTCACGTCACGTGGGCATGGTGCGAGTGGCGCTGATGGCACAGATGAGCACTGTAGTGGCACTGATGGGTACTGTAGTGGCACTGGTGGCACAGATGGGTACTGTAGTGGCATTGATGGGTAGTGTAGTGGCACAGATGGGTACTGTAGTGTCGTGGTACTGATGGCACTGTGGGGCACAGATTAGCACTGTAGTGGCACCTGTGTGGGCACTGTATGTCACTGCTGGGCACTGTAGTACTTTCAAAAACTGGTCACTCACTGTTTCACACCCGATCTCTCTTCTCTCCTCTCACGCTGTATCATTGTGAGGAGAGAAGAGAGCTGGGACCTTTGCATGACCCCAGTTTGTTGAGATTATGATAGCTCCCTCATTGGAGGGAATGATCACATGGTAAAGGGCCACTGTCATTGGAAGAGTAGGGACAGTTCATCCAGATGAGTGAATAGAGGGAACACAGAAGAAGACATCTGGGTACCTCCCACATGCATGCCTATTCGTAGGTCAGAGGGATTCTTGGAAGTAAATGCTAAATGAATTATCTGCCGTTAATCAAGATGGCTGTGACTAGAAAAGCTAAACTGGCTTAGTAGGAATGTCCTGAAATTTGAGCTATATATGGCCAATTTTACCCTGCCCTAACCATACTGTACATCTAAAGTTTGACACAACAATTTGTTTTCTGTGCACATTTCTGCTAATTGAACGGTGAGAAGTCATTATCACTGTCTGAATTCTTCATGTACTTTTCTGTTTTCAGTAAAGGACCACTGGATCCACCAGGATTTTACACAGTAGGTTGTTGGCGCTGTTGTCTCACCAGCAGGCATGCACTCAAGGGACCCGTTCAGGGGCCAGACCCCAGGGTTTTAACAACATGGTAGTGGGTGTTTAGCACCTTTACTCTACTTTAACTGCACAGACTGTATTTTATTTTTTGCTTTAATTTTTTTTTTTTTTTTTTCTGGGCACAGGCACATATCTGTCCCCATTTCAGCCTTTCTCAATCTTGCTATATGTCAACAGTAAGTTGAGACCTAGAACCAAAAAAAAAGTGGCATAGTTGTGTATTTGACACCTAAGGCTGATCTACTCAATATCATTTTCTGTAAAAATAATAAAATAAAACAAAAGATGGTGATGTCCAGCAAAAAAGGGAAAAGAACAAGCAGACAAAAACTGTTGTTCCCTTGCATTGGTGCCCAGTTGAAATTGCTTCTTACATTGGTTGTCAGTGGAGAAAAGCCTTCTTAGATTGGTAGCCTTTGGGAAAAGGACCCCCTTACATTGGTGGTCGTTAGAAGAAAGGCCCCCTTTAGTGGTGGTCAGTGGGAAAGGGCAATTACACTGGTAGTCAACAGGAAAAATGCTCCTTTCATTGGTGGTCAGTGAGAAGAATGCTCTCCCCTTTTGAATGCAGATTTATAGAAAAATTTTAGTTAACTAAAAGTCTGAAATTGCTTGTTCCTTAAAGAACCCCTAGTCTGGAGGAACCCCAGGGTTCCATGTGTAGCCAGGTGATTGGCTAAAAATGAGAGTGAAGCACTGGCTGCAGCTGCTCTCTGTAGCTCTTGTCCCTGTGGTGCTGAACTGGTTAACAACTGTCAGCAAGAGGAGGGAGCTACTGAGCAGGAAGTGTTCAATAGACTGTCAGGCAGCAGTGCGCTGTGGGAATTGTAGTCCTGAGGAGAGACTCTACAGTAATGAGAGGAGATTGCTGGGAGGAGTGGAGAGAGCTACATTTTCCCAGCAGGACGCAACCTTCTTTTGCCATGAGGGAGACCGGAGAGTGCACATGGCTGTCCAGTGTGCTCTATTACTGCTGAATATCGGAGGCCTGCATGAGATCCAGAGTGCTCAGTTCAGGGGTGCCAACAAAGAGTTAACAGGGTGGCAAGCAGAGAGTGGACTTATTGCTGTGTGACCAGATTGTGAGCTGGGACTGGTGAACTGTGGGGGTTTTGCTATATGCTGCAGGTGAGACTGAGAAACCAACCATACAGCAATTTAGTAGCCTTATGAATGCCTGCAGGCTTGATTGGGACTATTTTTATGTGTATCAATAATACAATTGGGCCCCAACATTATCCGGCTGAAGAGCTGGCACTAAGGAATGTCCATTTTTACAGCTGCTATACAGAGACCTTTACCTATTGGCTATGCTAACAAGTACCTCTCAAGGGACATTGCACCATATCCTAGCTTTTTTTTCTTATAGTGTACTCAAGACTAGTTATTGCAGTTAACGCTTATATGCACTGTATTGCTGATTCATGAGTTAATCCCTGTCTAGTGGTACGGAACTCTATTCTAAGTTTTCTTGGCATAGTGACTATACGGTCTAGTGAACTGTCTGAATCTACTTTTGTGTGTTTAATTTATGCTTATTTAATCTAACCTATATCAATATATTGAGTTAATTTACCACTAAACTGTCTTGTGTTTTTTTCCTGGTGCAAATTCACAGCCAAGTCCTCATAAGTGCTTGCAGTAACTTTTATTCAATCAGGTGTGTCAGAGGGGCTGAGGTTGTTCTTGGAGTCTAGGTGCAGAACAGAGAACCCAAATTACTAAGCCGCTACTGCAGGGGTAGCGCTTAATGTGGAACCTTGGTTGAAAATGTCTGCTCAATAGTTATTGGCTCTAGTCAATGGAATTTCTTAAGCAAATTGAATTTCTGTCTTTGTAATACAGCTTTGCTGCTCTAGCTTCTGCTACAAACACCGTTGATTTTTATGACTTTCCGCAACTTTTTTTATTAATGTTTTATGAAGAGTGCAATGTGATCTCAGGAGGCTGTAATAGATTAGAACTATAATAAGACCAGTAAGTCATGGTTAATTTAGATTGTGCTGTGTCTTATGATTATTTCCGCCTAGCTGCGCACACGGAAGTCATTACAGACTCTTTTGGCTAACAAATTATGGAGTCTGTTCGATATTCCTGTCTTCTGTTGGTCAGCCTAATCCCATGACACGAGTATTTTATTGTAAATTTTCAGATTATATATTGAACACCGCAATAAATCAACCCTCTGTACAGTATCGATTAGAACAAGAGAATCTACATGATGGCATTGGGTTTTGCTAAAGCGGAAATTTAACATAGAAAATATTTTATGTTTAATCTTATTTAAAGTTTTTAAAAAGCAGTACCAATTGCATGGAAATGTATTGCTCATTGACAAGGTAAGGGCAGCCATAAATTAACCATCCTTTTCTTCCATTTTTTTTTTTTTTTTTTTTCCCCCAACCAGTGGATTGAACTAAAATATATATATTTTTTTCCCCCCTCCGTCCACACACTCGATGTGTAAATCACCCCCGCCGCGCTTTTGTGTTCTGATAGTGGGAAAACCTGTTTTTTGCATTTTTTTTTTTTTTTTTTTTTTTTTTTTTGCACACATGCTTAAAATATTTTAGGCCTGCAGATTACATAAAACCACTAAAACATTTTCTGAAAGCAGACACCCTAGAGAATAAAATGGTGGCAGTTTTAGTTCTTTGTCTCACAATATTAGCGAAACTCAATTTCAGTAAAAATATACACTAAACAAAATTCTTTGGCGCAATAAATATTTGCTTAAAGCAGAGTTCCACCCAGAAATGGAACTTCTGCTTATTAGATTCCTCCCCTCCTCCGGTGTTACATTTGGCACCTTTCAGGGGGAAGGGGGAGCAGATACCTGTTAAGTCCAGGTATTTGCTCCCACTTCCGGGCATAGATCACCGCACTTTCTGCGGCAAACTGCGCCATGTCCGGCCCCTCTCCCCCCCCCCCCCCCCCTCGCTGTCTTCTTGGAGACACACAGGTCCCAGAAGACAGCAGGGACCATTCAGAATGTGCAGTGCCACTCACGCATGTGCAGTATGGAACCAGGAGTGAAGCCAAAAGTCTTCACTTCCTGGATCCCTTACCAGGAATGGTGGCAGCAGCACCCGGGACTCGATCCGAAGGTCGGCTTCGAGTTCCGACATCACGGACTCCCTGAACAAGTAAGTGTCCATATATTAAGTCAGCAGCTACAGTATTTGTAGCTGCTGAAGTTCATTTTTTTTTTTTTTTCCTAGGCGGAACGCCACTTTAAATATAAAAGACGTGGCTGCACCGAGTAAATGGATAGCCAACATGTCAAACATTAAGTTTTTGTGTGCGCCTGTGAAATGGTGACAAGCTTCAGTACCTTATATTCTTATACCTTATATCACAATCAATGTTTTCATGCATAGGTGCCCCTGGGATGTGCGTCTACGTTTATGCATATATTTGGGGGTAGGGGGGCTTCAACATTTTTTTGAGGGGGGGGGGGGGATTCATGTGCTTGGGTCTAACTTTAATTGTTTTGCAATATTCAAAAAACCCTTTTTATTTTTATTATTATTATTATTATTATTTTTTTTTTTTTTTTTTTTTTTTTTAACGCAACTTTTTTCATCACATAGGAGCCAAAAAGTTGCTGGATGGTGTTCGTGTATTGTTTTTTTCACTTCGTTACATTTTTTCAAAATTGCCGCACAAATATCGTCCAACGTAAAAAAAAAAAAAAAAAAAAATTGGGAAAAAAAACTTATTCTCCAGGGTCTCCGCTTTTAAAAAAATAGATGGGTTCAAAGTAATTTTTCTAGCAAAAAAATGGTGATATTTACACACGTGACAGAAATGTCAGAATTGGCCTAGGGGTAAGGCAATTAAAGGAATCCTGTCCAGCATTGAGAGATGAGTCTTTCCATGTGACAGATAGTCCATCTTGACAGCCTAGTTGCCAAATATTGGCGGTAGGGGGTATTTGGTTTACGCACAAGTTAATAAATGTCCAAGTAACATAGATAACAGAGTAATCTGAGGAGAGTTTTGGATTTTATCACCTACCAGTTTGAAATAGATTGTTAGTATTTTGTCCCAGAAGTGGCGGGAGAGAAAAATTACACATGAAAGGGCGTTTGAACTATCTGGACTTTCTATGGATCATCTTTGATTAAACTGCCTCAACTACTCAGGTTAAAGTTAGTTTCAGACTTGAGCAGCTCCCATTGATTTTTTTTTTGGCACCAGGGAATCTGCCATGGGTTTATGGGTCACAGGACCAACTCAGGGCTGTCTCTCCTTATCCTTGCTTCCACTGCCCCAGCGGTCTAATACATGCATGGAAATATCAAAAACAAGCTCCATAGAGTAACTCTGTTATTTAAGATTTATTAAGAATAGGTTATATTGCACTTGCATTTGGTAAAACGTCAAAAGGCATAAACAGCAAGATGCGGGACACTGTGTTCCATGGACCCAAAACTGAAAGTAATGCAGTGATGCTGTAGGTCTTCCCTACGTGTTTCGTTCCAAACTACCTCATCGGGAGTGGCTCCATCTTGCTGCACCCTCCGGTTTTTATTTGGTATGGCATCCTAGCAATTCGGGGCACGAATGACCTCAGGCCAGTTTATTTTTAGAGTTCCAATAGATAATCTATAGGATGTGTGTGTGTGTGTCGTTTCTTAGCAACCCAGGTGCATGTGCCTCGGGCCATTTTCCCATATAATCAATGTGTATACATTCAGTGCCATAGCACCCAGGGGCAAGGTGTTATCTAAGTGGTACATACATACAGTATCATAGCAAGCAGGAACACATGATGCGTGGCCATTTTGAGACAGATCCCCTATGTTTAACTTAATGTAAGTGCAAAATAACCTATTTTTAATAGATCGTGGATAACTGAATTACGATATGGAGCTTGTTTTTGATATTTCCATGTATGTATTAGACTGCTGGGGCAGTGGAAGCAAGGATAAGGAGAGACAGCCCTGAGTTGGTCCTGTGACCCATAAACCCATGGCAGATTCCCTGGTGCGGAGTCTCCAGGCACACCGCATGTATTTGTGGATTTCTTCTTGTTGCAACACCAGGAAAAAGGGTTTCACAGCAGCACTATAAAAAGTGTGGGAGCACTATACTTGGGATACGTAACCTTTTTGTCATTTTTAATCACACAAGGTCTAATAATTTGGAGCACTTTATATAGGTCACTTTATATGCTATTTGCACTAACTATTCTTAAATGGATCACTGTTTTGTTATGCTACACTGTATGTATATTTAAATGTGTAGCATGTCATATTTTTTTTTTTTGCATTGGCTTCAGGATTGGATTTCTTTACACATCTTATTAGGCACATATTGTTTAAAGCAGCGCCATACCCACTTTTCAAATACCCTATTCCTTTCCTGACCCTAGCTCGGTAGTTAGTCATAGTCAGTGGTGGCCTGTTCATAGTGGGCGCACGGGCGCCGCCCCCCCACTCAGCAGTCACAAAAAAATTAAATAACATTTTTTTTTTTTTTTTTTTTTTTTTTTAAAGGCCCCTTAAAGAACATTTTTTTTTTTTTTTTTAAAGTGCACTGTGTTCATTTGCAGGCTTTTGACCTTTTTTGCGGCGCATTCCAAAGCACCGAAAGCTATCGCCCGTAGTATTACTATGGGCGGGAGCTTTGTTTTTCTAGTTAAGAGGTTACTTCAGGTTTCCCGGTTCAACAGGGAAACTGAAAATGACATCGGCAGCTCCGTGGAATGCACGGCCCGAGCGGAGCTGCCTGTAAGGTAAAGTGAGGCTGCATATGATGGGACACAGTGAGGCTGCAATTGATGGGGTTTTTTTTTCAGAATTTTTCAGTTTGTTTGAGCCCCCCTCCCCCCAAAACAAAAAAATTTTGAGCACCAGCCGCCACTGGTCGTAGTGGAGGCAGCAGCTACACACACACACACACACACACACACACACAGACACACTTTAATACCGGTCCATAGCGCATAATCGCCTAACATACTATTATGGGTCACAGTTAACTGCTGTCTACAAGACCACATGGTGCCTGGGCTGCTACATTGCCTCTACTCTTGCTGTAGAATTGCAGTTTGCAGTATTCTATAATTAGTTTTGAGGATACATTACTTTGCAAATTGTGTTGAAACCAAAAATGTATAAATATTAATTTTTGTATTTTAAATGCTGTTCTTCAATAAATATTAAAAAGCTCAGGGAACAGAAATCCTACAAAGAATCTAAATCAAAATGCAGAATAACTCGGAATATGATGGCATTTGTTTAAAAAAAAAAAAAAAAAGGCGTCACTGGAAGTTGGGGCATTATAGGATCCTTGGAAACCTTTTCTGGCACAGGTATTGAAAGAAACCTGTCGTGACAGAAACCACCTTCTAAAAAAGTGTCTTTACAGGAAATGATATGTGTTTTATTCCTTATGTTGACAATGACTTTAAAATGCTAATTCAATGTGCTGTAAACCACTATAATGTATATTAAAGAATTCACAGAAAGTCGGCTATCAATGCAAATTTGAGAAGGTAGTACATGATGCCGATTTGTAATTCTCTTTATCTAGTGCTGTGATGAGGATATCTTGCCAGACAAGATGTCCTAATTAAAGGTCACGTGATTGGCTCCCAGCGCTGGTTTCAAGGGATCGCTTAAGGACACTTCAGTTTGGGCCACGTGATCTTTCCAGTGGCCGGCTTCAGCAGGAAGAACATCCATAATGGTTGCAGTGCATGTGCGGTGATGTTGCCCATAGACTTACTATGGGGCATCCTTTATCCGCTGTCCCTAAAGCCAGCGCTGGGAGCCAATCGCGTGACCAGGACTGAAGCACCCTTAGATTAGGCAAGTATACACCTATACATGATAGTAGAGCACTTAGAATGGGTGTGGGAGCAGGTTTACACTTAGATACTATTAGCCCTTCTTTCTACTTAAAGATTCTCCATGAGAGTCCTAGGCCTCATGGTGGCCTCATTTGAAACTGTTCGCTACATTCCACTCAAGGCCCCTCCAACACAACATTCTGTTTGTCCTGGAAAAAACAGCTCCATCTCTCTACTTGCCTGTGCTTGTCTCTGGACTAGCAAGGATCTCTCTAGTTTAGTGGATCACCAATCCAGCATTGAAAATTAGAAATTCTTTTCTCCCAACTTCATGGAAGGTGATAACAGATGCCATCCTCATAGACTTGGGAGATGTGTTTCAATCTCTTACAATTCAGGGAATCTGTTACTCCAGGGAAGCAAAGTACACATCAACATATTGGCACTCAGAAGTAAAATTTGCTCTGTATTACTGGACCCTTCTCTAGGGCTTCCCAATAAGGGTTCATTCAGTTGACCCCTGTCTCCTCTCAAACAGGGCAGGCCTGCTGTTCCAAGACCCCCTGTACAATCCTGCCTATTAGTCACTGGCTTTAATGGCATAGCTGTTGAATTTCAGGTCTTGAAGGCCAGGGGTATATCCAACGCTGTCATACCCACATTAAACAAGGCCAGAGAAGATCCTCCTTTTTTTTTTTTTTTTTTTCACCTGGTGTGAGCAGACCTTTCAATCCCAAAGGCAACTTGGTACCTCATATTCTGGCTTTTCTGTAATCAGGTCTTGACTAAGTACTCTTAAATCAGACCTTCACCCCAAGTTAAGGTGACCAGATTTTTAAAATAAAATCCGGGGACGTATTTTTTTTATTGGCAAATAGAAAACTATTTCATAAGCATATTTTTCTCAAATGAGATATGCAGTGTATGTGTTTATGTAATGATTTTATGATGTATACGTTGTTTCTTTAAATCATCTCATACCAGCCCCATAGAATTATTATACCAGCCCAACATCATTATTTTCTTCATAAAAGGGAAAACCATGCATTTTAAAGCACATTTGAAGAGTGTATTATACTCGCCGGTGCCCGTCAGTGCAGCTTCGCCGGTGCCCGTCAGCGCAGCTTTGCCGGTGCCCGTCAACACAGTGGCCATCAGCGCAGCCTTACCTGTGATCAGTGCATAGCGAGCAAGGAGAGCAGATGGATTGTACAGACCGGGGATCTTCTGTTTACCCTGCGCGGCTGCTGTCCTCAGACGAAGTCCCGCCTCCTATGAGACTTCACCAGTGTGCTGCCTAGCATAGGAGCCGACTCAGGGGGCGGGACTTCATTTGACAGCCGGGTAAGCGGGAGATCCCCGCTCTGTATAATCCGGTGGTGCTCGCCCCCCCTCCCCCCCCCGTTCGTCTGTCCGTCTGTCCAAAACAGCCCAGCGGGACCCATGGTAGGGCTGGCCCTGGGCCCCCTCTGCCTCCATGGTCCATGGTGCACCCGCGAAAACCAGGGACAGACTTCCTCCAGGGACAGTGCCCTACGTCTGGTCACCCTGCTCTAAGTTACTTTTCATTTTGGCCTACCCCCCCCCCCCCCCTCTTTATATTTGGATATATATATTCTTTTCAGTTTCATTGTTTGTTTAGTGGGGAAAATTACATTTGCACATGCACAAAGATGCGCAATATTATGGAATTTTCAAAACTTCTTCTGTTTTTGCACATGCGCAGAACACTCCCGTTGGGTGCAGATCTGACGGGGCAAAGCTTTTTTTTTTTTTTTTTTAATTACATCTGCACAGATGCCAAAAAAAAAAAACTTGCCTAGCAAGTTCAAAGCCATTTTGCTGTGGGCTTGCAAAAAAGCATGGCATGTGCTTTCAGATTGTTTGGTCATCGTGGATACTATATTTACAACCTTCATCATGACCTCTTATTAATGTTCCCCGGGGATTGGCACTGGACGAGCGAATATCTTCCATGACCTTCTCCTTTTTCTGCTCTCCTACCTTTTTTTATACTGTTAACTTCCATTACTATTTCATTTAGGAACATGTATTATTTGTCCTTGTCCTCCCAAAAAAAAAAAAAAAAAAAAGGGGAGACTCTCGTCCTCCATCAGGTAGTGGTGGTCATTATGAAGGGAGCTTGGGGCTTTGGTAGTCATTTGTTGGATGTATGATACCAAGCTACCAATTCTTCCTTTTGACAGTTCTTCCTAGACTACTTTGTCCTTCCTCACTCAAAATTCGTTACATGATTCTATATAAAGGCTATCTGGTTACGAGCAGTTCAACTGATGGTATTCCTGGTTATCCTATCTTTGAGCTTATCTGAATATATTCTGTCTTTATAGCCCATGTGGAGATTTCCATGATGTACCCCTTTTCTTTTTGACATACTGGCTTAAGCTAGGTTTGCCTACCATTTGTCTGTTCTTTTGTATTTCAGACTTGACAAAGTTTAAAAAATAAAATGAAAAATCCATTGAAAAGAAAAAAGCATGGCATGGAAGGTCTGCTATAAAATGGAAGGTATTAGCATATCTATCATAAATGCAACAAAGCAGAGATTGATACCTGATTTTAGTATAGAGCAGGGGTCTCCAAACCTTCTAAAGAAAGGGCCAGTTTACTGTCCTTCAGACTTTAGGAGGGGCAGACTGTGCCTAGTGGGAGTAAACCATGCCCAATTCTTGGTATTAGGAGGAGAAATAGTCCCCCATTTTTGTTTGTAGGTGGAAGGAGTTATGCCCCAAGTTTGGTTTTAGTGGCAGGAATAATGCCTCAAGGGCCGAATAAAGGCAAGCAAAGGGTGGCAGTTTGGAGACCACTGGTCTACAGGGTGGAAACCTGAAATAAATACAGCTAGGGTCATTAGCCGAACTAGTGACCTCCATGATATGACTCCCGCTACTTTGAGTCCTATCAGAATCTCTTTAGTTTATCAACGGACACAGGGCTCCATTAACCCTAACCATAGGGTTATATCGCCCTCTGCATGCATATGCATATTCCATGCATATTTTTGCCTTTTTTCCTGGGATATCTACAGTCAACTGATGGGCTGGTGTTCTAGATCCAGTAGTCCCCCCCACCCAGTCCAGTCAGCAAGCGAGTGCAGACTGCGGCTACGCGCTAGGTTGGCTATGACAATGGACGGAGGCTGGCCTGCGAGTTAAATGTCTCACAGGGTCGCATATGACCTGGCTTTAGTCCGAGATACAGCGTCCCCCTGGTCAACAGCGCCCCCCCCCCCCCCCAAAGCTAGCCTTCTCCTGCTTAGTTTGTCTCATCTGTTTCTGAGTCTGGTGCCGCCTTGGACATGGCCCGTCCAGTGGGACTTGATACCACGCTCCCTGGACCGTCCGATAGTGAGGATGACTCCACGGACGCAAACGCAAATGAGAAAAGGGTGGTTGACGCATTTGTCACTGCAGTGCGTGAGACTTTAAAAGTGGAGGATGTGGCCATGGACGTGGCTGTCCCTTTTCGCACACACAAGATGCCTCGTATAGCTAAGGTGTTAAATTATCTTCCCTATTTTGACAAATTTGTCTAAGGAATAGGGGCAACCAAAGCAACCTTTTGTGGTCCCCAAACGTTTTGCTATACGTTACCCTTTTGAGGAATTGCTTAATTGCTTTTTAAAAGTGGTGTTTCCAGGGTTAATAAAGCAACCATGATCCCAGTAGAGGAATCCCCGTCCTTTATAGACCCGGCTGATAGGAAAGCGGAGTTTGTGGTATGCAGCATGTTTACTTTGGCAGGTTCGGGGCATTGTGGCTGGTCCTGGCCTTGGCCCTGGTGTCTCAGACCCTAACTTAATGGGCCAAGCTTTTGCTCCAGGGGCCTGGGGTTTGAGCAGGTTCCTTCTGCTTGGGTTGATCTGGCGGACCAATTGGTCCAGGGGCTGCAGTTCATATGTGATGCACCTTTTTCGATGCGGCTCCCGTGCTGTCCAAGCTCCCAGTTTCAGCGGTAGTGATTAGGCGCATGCTGTGGCTTAAGAATTGGTCTGCAGACCAAGCAGCCAAGAAATCTATCATTGATCTACACTTTCAGGGCAATCGCCTGTTTGCTCTGGATGACCTCATTAAGGGTCTCATGGGGGGAAGAGTACCTTCCTGCCAAAGTCTAGGAAATGTAGGGAGCCTCGTCACAAATGTTGGCCCTCCGCAGCCCCCAAGACTCCTGAGACTGCAGATAAGGGAAATAGATCTTTCAAGTCTTCCCCGGGAGGTTCCAAGCAACCATTTGTCTGATAAGCCTAGAGCCGGCTTCTCCGGACCCGCAGACAAGACCCCTTCAGCATGAAGGTCTGCCCTAACCCATAACTGGGATGAGGGGACATCTTCACTGGTTTCCGGCCTCGTGGACCTCCTTTGTGAGCGTCAAGAGGATCCACAAAATGATCCTTTTGGGGGGTACCAAAGGAGGGCAAACTTCGTCCATTTCGGGGTTTTTAGGCCCTGAGTCTTTGTGCGGATGTTATTCCTGCAGAGGTTTCGGGGGACGTCCGAACTATCCAAAGTCCCCCCTATTCCCTTCCAGGAAATTGAATCACCTCGCTTGACTCTGGATCTAATGTTGACCAGGGTTGTCCTCCTTCTGGTCAAACTTCAGCAATCACAGGCCGTGATTCGTCAGCTGCTTTCACGCAGGCGGTCTTCTCTCCTGACTTGCATACAGCTTCTGGGCCTGGTGGTGTCCACCGTCAAGGCAGTTCCATTTGCACAGGCCTGTACATGGCTCCTTCAGCAGTTCAGTTCAACAAGAAGATACAGAGGTTCGTGGCAAGGTCACGGGTTCCTCTGGTAGACTCCACAGTTGTCCTAGTGCCACCGTGGGGCCAATACCTTCCTCTTCTCGAGCTTCTTCTGTGGTTCTTTCGAAAGATCGAGGGGCTACCTCTGAGGAACAGTTGTCCCAAGGGCTGAGCTTCCAGCCTGCTTTAGTCACTGGTTTTGATGGCTTGGCTGTTGAAGGCCAGGTACTGAGGGATAGAGGTTTGTTTGGATCAGTGATCCTGTCGTACTCCTTATTTGTTGGTCCACAGAGATAAGGTGGTTCTTCATCCCTGTCCATCGTTCCTACCTAAAGTGGTCTCTGTCCTCCTTTGAATGGAAGTCATCGTGTTGCCTTCCTTGTGTCCCAAGCCTGCTCCTCCTAAGCAATTTGCTTTGCATGCCTTAGATGTGGTTTGAGAGATTCGGGTGTATCTGGCAGTCAGAGTGAGGTCAGACTCACTTTTTGTGGTTACACAAGGACCAAGGAAAGGGCTGGCTGCTTCTTTGGCTACCATCTATGGATGGATCAGACAGATGGTGACCAAAGGTCGGGTTCCTCCTTTCCCTGTCACGGTGCATTCTACTCGGGCGCTTAGTAATTCTTGGGCCTTCTGTCATCAAACGTCCAATATTTCGGGTTTGCAAGGCAGCCACTTGATCGTCGGTGCATACTTTCACCAAGTTTTACAAAGTAAATATTTTAGCATCTGCAGATGCTTCTTTTGGCCGCAAGGTTTTGCAGGCTGAATTTTTAAGAGGGGCTGTTCCATGTTGAGGGGTGTTTTCAATAACTTTTTATTTCAGATGGGGTTCCTGTGTCCTGGTTGAGCACTTGTGACCCAGTGTCTTGTGTTTTAGCCTTGGGTTATTTTCCCCACCCCTCATTTTCCTTTTGGCACTGGTTTTGGACATCCCTATAGTCTGGATTAATGGAGCGCTGTGTCAATCGATGGACTAAAGAGGAAATAGGATTTTTGTACTCACCGTAAAATCCATTTCTCTGAGTTCGACGGACACCACACCCACCCCTCTAAGGAGTTTTGATATTTGTAATACTGCTTGCTACTAAACTGATTGCCTGTAGCAGGGAGGGGGTTTTATACCAGCTGAGGATGGCCCATAGGTGTAGCCAAGTTTTTTTTTTTTTTTTTTGTTCTGCCTAGTCCTACTCCTGCAGAGGGAGATATAACCCTATAGTCAGGATTAATGGAGCGATGTGTCCATCGATGAACTCGGAGAAATGCATTTTAGCCTAGGTTTACATTGCTGCGGGTAGAAATCAGTTCAGCTGAACTTGCACGATTTCAACCCAGCAATGCAGTCCGACTTTGGGGGCGATTTGACAGACATCTGTGCGGGTTCCTGCACAGATGTCTATACAAAGCCCCCCCCCCGAAGTTGCCAAAAGTAGTACAGGAACTACTTTTGGGACTCGGAATCGATTCAGGTGGTGCCATTGCAGTCGAATTGCCAAATCTGACCAATGTGAACCTAATACACACAGCCTATTTTTTTTTGTACCTTTTTGCCATTGTTTAAACCACTTCTGTCCTCACAGAAGTGCAAAAGCTGTTAGCACTATATAAATCAATAACAATATAAATATAGCGACAATATAAGTCAGGGCTTCTCTTCTCTACTTGCTTATTAATAGATGAAAAGAGGTTGTTACTGCAAAAAACCTGCGTATTTATGAATTCTTAAAGATGCTCTAAAGTCAAAATTACCTGGCAGGTTTTTTTCTTAATTAATATTTTCTCTTTTTGCTTCAACCTCCCAGCATATTTATACATCAGTTCACATAATGTGAAAATGCTTCCTGTTAAGTGCTTGGTTGAATTCCTTCCATGCAGTCATATTTTTGATTGCAATTTAGACAAATCGAATAATGAAAAGCTGCTACTGGCTCATGGTGGAGCTGCACAATTAATCGTTAACAAAATCGTGATCTTGATTCAACCCCCCTGACGATCTCAATTGCAGAGTTTGCCGATTCTTTCATATAACAAGTGGAGAGACTTAACTGCTCACTCAGCTGTCAAAAGAAAACATCTGGGCAGTCTGCCAAGTTTTCAACAAGTGTAAATGCAGGAAGTTTAACCACTTCAAGTCTAAATCTTTTTCTGACACTTGTTTCTTAAGTTAAAATCAATATTTTTTTTACTAGAAAATTACTTGGAACCCAAACATATATTTTAGCAGAGACCCTAGGGAATAAAATGTCAATTGCTGCAATAGTTTGTCACACTGTATTTGCCCAGCGGTCTTTCAAACGCAATTTTTTGGGAAAAAATACACTTCAATGAATTTAAAAAAAAAAACTAAGCCGTAAAGTTAGCCCAATTTTTTTTTTGTTTTAATGTGAAAGATTGTTATGCCGTGAGAATCGTGATTTACCTTCTAAGCAAAAAAATTGTGATTCTCATTTTAGCCAGAATCGTGCAGCTCTAGCTCACGGTATCTGACCCAGATCTATCATTTTAGGAAAAATGAGCTGAAAAGGATTTTTCTAAATTATTATCCTTAACCAGCATAGTATACAAATATTTGCTTGGCGTAAGAGCCCCAATATGTCACAAATCTTTTTACAGCACTGTTTATTGATATATTGGGGCATATACCATTATGGATCACATACTGGGGGAGATTTACTAAAATTGGTGCACACAGAATCTGGAGTAGCTGTGCATAGTAACAAAACAGCTTCTAGCTCTTATTTTCAAAGTTGAAGTTGTATTGGATATGTTTTGTAGCAGAAAGTTTTTTAAAAACCTCTTCTTTTCTTTTTTTATTTATAGCGCAAAAAAAAAACCCCAGTGGTGATCAAAACCACCAAAAAAAAGCTCTATTTGTTCGGGAAAAAAATATCAATTTAATTTGGGTACAGTGTTGCATGACCATGCAATTGTCAGTTAAAATAACGCAGTGCCAAAAAGCAAATAGCCTGGTTTTGAAGGGAGGGGTAAATCTTCCGGAGCTCAAGTGGTTAATTGGACAAGCTGATTTGGGCTTGATACATGGCTCAGCTAGTTAAAGTGATTGTAAAGTCTTGTTTAAAAAAACAAATGTCATAATTACCTTCTCTGTGCAGTTGGTTTTGCACAGAGCACCCCTCCTCTTCTCCGGTCCCTCTTTGCTGTTCTTGGCCCCTCCCTCCTATAGAGTGCCCCCACGGCAAGCAGCTTGCTATGAGGGCACTGGAGCCGAGTAACAGCTCCATGTGTCCATTCAGACACTGAGCCCGACCCGGCCCCATCCCCTCTCTCCCCTGATTGGCTGATTGACTTTGGCTGAGACACAGCAGCGGCGCCATTGGCTCCTGCAGCTGTCAATCGGGAAGAGTGTCCCAGATGGCTTAGACATTCGTGGACATCGCTGGAGAGAGATGGGGTTTAGGCAAGTAGTTAGGGGGGCTGCTACACACAGAAGGTTGTTTTTTTATCTTGATGCATAGAAAACCTTCTTCTGCTTTTACAACTCCTTTAAATCTCTGAAAGGAGGTAACTAGTTTGCTTAAAAACATACATCTGGCTACGGAATACAAATTTTTATTTATTTATTTATTTTTGCTCTTTTCGGTTATTTGGGGCACATGTTTGTTGGCTTCTCACATAGACTGTTAAATTAGTTCCTAGATTGATCGATGTGGTTCCTGAATTCTGTGTTGCGTTGGCCATCCTAAAGACATTGTGAGTCGTGACATCTAAAAGAGGATGGAGCACACAAAACCTCTCTGGTAGACTTAAATGGCACCTAATATTGATATCCTTTAAGGATATTTTAGGGCTCATCGTACTTTTTCACACATTTGTCTGCAGTGAAACATTTTACTGCATGAAAATGCATTTTATATAATAATCCTATTTCCTACATGCCTAATTCATAACAATACCATGAAGTTTAGTATAGTGATCAGCCTTGAGCTTTTGCCATCTGTTTGGTCATAATACAACACTGCAGCTTACGTTTCTGCTGCGCATGCCTGATAACCTAATCAAGAAGAATAAAAGTGTTGGGAATTCAGCCTTTGCCTAATCAATAGGTTTGTCTGTTTGGTCATGCACCAAATAGAAGTCTGTCTTTTCTTATTGTACTCACTTGTCTGTGCTTGGGGAAAAAAAAACATTAACTGCAGCTCTTGAAAGTTACAAAAAAACATGAGTTGTTTTTATTGAATAAATGGTAAGTTAGAGATATTTAGTGTATATAGTCACATTCATTTTTCAGCGTAACATGTATGTTCCTGCACAAGACCAGGGCGTAAAAATGTATCCGCTTCCCTCCCTCCACACTATGAAGAGGCCACACCTATTGAGGCAGAGGTAGACGGGCAAGTGATCTACCGCCAGGTGAGTGGCTCTCCACTATCTGAACCGGCATATGGGCAGAGGAACTGAAGCCTTAGGGTGGACAGCTTTTCCGGGGGAAGTAGCTACTGTGGGGAGCTCCTTCCTGACTGCTATAAGAGTACTGCAGTTCCAGTGGGGTATCACATTGTCCTTCGTCCTGTGTTCCCTCTAGAGCAGGGGTCTCAAACTGGCGGCCCTCCAGCTGCCGCGAAAACTACAAATCCCATCATGCCTGTGCCTGTGGGAATCATGCTTGTAACTGTCAGCCTTGCAATGCCTCATGGGACTTGTAGTTTTGCAACAACTGGAGGGCCACCAGTTTGAGACCTCTGCTCTAGAGGTTCACCTTTATTACCAGAGCTATCCTGGACTTCACTGTAAGGTATGCATGTTTTTTTGTTTTTTTTAAGGATAGTTTTAAGTAGCTGTGTTCTGAACTGTTTTACTGAAGTGGTGATTCTCAGCGAGACCCTCTGTTAGTCTTTTATAGAGACTTAACAGCCATACAGTATGTTGCCAGGTCCGGTGCTTAACTACTTTATGCCCTAGACAAGACTAGCACTTTCCCCCATTGGGTGGTGGCCATTAGTCTTGCCTGGGGCCGCGCAGGTGACATGATCAGAGAGCGGACTCACCGGACTGCAGCTACATCTCCGCCCCCCAGTTGTGCCCCCGCCTCCTTCACTGACCTCATGCCCAGCACTTCTGCCGATCTCATGGCCAGCGTCTCCGCCTCATGTTCCCCGGCCAGGTTAACAGCGAAGTCAGCGGACTGTGGCTGCGCCCCCTAGGCAGCAGTGTGCCTAGTGGGAGCGCTGGCCCTGTATATTTCCCTAAGTGAGCCACCGAGACATCAAGTAAATATCGGTGCAGCTTTCATAATCCAATTCTGTAGTGTATGCTTGTAATTTGCTGTCATTTTTAAAGGTGGTTTCCTTTTTTTTTTTTTTTTTTTTTTTTTTTTTTACTACTCTAAAGTGTATGCATACTTTTGCCAGCCTGACCCGGTTTTGCATTACTTCTTCTTCTAACTTTGCATCATTTGGCTGGTTGCCTATTCTGCTGAACGCCTAGGGTCAAGCTGAGCTCTAGACCAAATGAAATTTCATATAAATATCTTCATAAATAGTCACAAAGGGTTTAAATCTGTTTTATATGCACCAAATGCATTTGCAAACCTAGATATTAATATATAATTAAATAATATTAATATATAAATGTAGCAGCAAAAAAAAAAAAAGGGAAAGAATATCGTATCTTAAGTGCATGCATTACCTTACCTTTTTGTCTTTTTAAAATGTCTGACTTAAAATAAAAATAAGCAACGCTAATCGTAAAGTGCAATTATACATGAAATATATATAGAATAAAGTGCAAATGTGCAGCGATTAGTACATCTATAGAAAGCCCTTAAACATACAGACCCAAAAATTCATAGGAACAAAAGTCCATAAAAATATATACCGTATAATCCGAGGCACCTAATTTTACCACAAAAAACTGGGAAAACATATTGACTCGAGTATAAGCCTAGGGTGGGAAATGCAGAAGCTACTGGTACAGTAAATTTGAAAATAAAATTACATTAATTAAATGTAAGTATACTGATGCACAAACTATATAAAAAGAATAAACTAATCAGTAGCTGCCAACATAAAATGGTGTTCACACACTAATAACTGATTGAGAGAGAGAAAAATGTGGTGCTTACTACCAAATAATAAAATAATCAATAAAGTTGATAATATTGCCTGTACTGTGCAAAATAAAACAATGTGCAAGGATGCTCGATCGCTTTCCTCCTGTCCAGCACACAGCACAGCTCTCCCTGGGAATGACTGAAGATCTCAGAGGACAGATAGTTGGTGCTACACTGTCTATGCACTTTTTGGATTGCTAGATTTGCACATGTTCATGTTATATGCTGAATTTGCATTGTTGCCATACCTGAGAGCTGCTCTGATGATCTGGCCATTCCGCGCCAACGGACTCCACAGTCACAAAAACTGCCAGGTGTGAGCCGCGGCTACAACAAAATGGCGGCGACTCGTAAACAATGCAGGCCGCTGTTAGACCTCTAGAGGCAGATTGTCACTCTTTACAGAATATGAGGCGGTCGCAGTAACAGCACACAGCGGCCCCGGAGGGACTGAAAAACACCCGCTCACACCGGAGCGCCCCCGAGAACACCCGCACACACCAGAGCGGCCCCGGAGACACCATTGAACAGCAAGTGGGGACACTGACTTGAGTATAAGCTGAGGGGGGCATATTCAGCCTAAAAATAAGAGCTGAAAAACTCAGCTTATATTCAAGTATATACGGTAAATACAGTTTATTCAAATACAGAAGAAATTCATTATATTGATCCAAAAAGTGCAGCCGTGCAATGGTAATAAAAGTGAATCAACCACCAGATAAAGACAGTTGACAGATGCCTCTTACCCTGGGATCTTCAAACTATGGCCCTCCAGCATTTGCAGAACTACACATCCCAGGAGGCATTGTAAAACTCTGACATTCACAGACATGACTAGGCATGATGGGAATTGTAGTTCCTGAACAACTGGAGGGCCATAGTTTGAAGACCCCTGCTCTTACCAAAAAGGTTGGACCATAGATTATACCGGTCAAACTTGCATTGTGTCACAACTTTAAGGACGGGTATCCATTGTGTAGACAATTTCTGCTCAGCAGCGGGTTGCTGATAACAAGGGATAGAAAAATAAACTGTCATAGTGAAGCATGGTTCTATGCTCACCATTTATTTAAAAAATGCTCACAATAATTGAAATGTCTCCAATGACTGTACACAAGGATATCTCAGCAGGCTGATGGTTCCCATTAGTAGAAAGCCATTCGCTATCAGCAGGTAGTGCGTTATGCAGCAAACAAGCCACGCCCTGCACATTTCGTCACCAGTGGCATTGTCGGGGAAAGGCTGCTGAGCAACAATGGTCTACACACTGGATTGCCGGTCCTTAAAGTTGTGATACACCTATGGTCCAACTTTTCTGGTAGGAGGCTTCTGTCAACTGTCTTTTATCTGGTGGTGGATTCCCTCTTATCACCATTGCACGGCTGCACTTTTTGATCAATATAATGAATTTCTTCTGTATTTGAATGGACTGTATTTTATATATTTTTGATGGACTTTTGTTCATATGAATTTTTGGGTCTGTATGTATAAGGGCTCACTAAATATGTACTAATTTGCTGCACGTTTGCACTTTATTCTCTATAGATATTTTATGTATAATTGCACTTTATTATTAATTCTGCTTATTTTACGTTTGGCATAAGCTGGTAGATAAAAAGGCAAAAGCCCATCTGCCCAACCTAGGGCCCGAAGGCCACATGCTGCCCCTTGGTACTTGTTGCACAGCCCCTGGACCCCAGCAGTAAGTAGTGGAGACACTGCTTTGTAAATGGACTTCAGTATCCGTGATCTCTAGCTGTCTTTTTGTAACATGTTTCCAACGTCCAACCACACCTGTAGCATATCGGCAGTCTGACAATCTGCTGTCGCGTGTCCAGACAGTATTCAATACCATCTCACATACTGAACATTATGGGTAAGTTTAAAGTTTAAATCTGGGGGTTAAGTGTTGTATACCTTTTTTAGTCTGCCAACATCGTAATATATAACAGAACACAAGGGTTTATGTGCACACAGTGCAACAAGAAACCCCAAGAAACCCCATGTGGACTATGGAGGCAGACTAGTTGTATGTTTATATAAAAAGTATAAATTTTATGGTAGAAACATTCATAAAATGGGTCAGTGTGCTAATAAAATAACATGACCACATACATATATTGTCATATCCTCATTTAATATACATGAATACCCAACATCAGATTCATCCAGAGAGCTGCACGTGCAGAACTTCAGGTCAGCCCAGATAAATTGTAGTGATGAGACCCCAACATGTTTCAGACTTGGTCCTTCCTCAGGGAAAAAGGCAGGGTATTTGTACTTCTAAAATAGTCATAGATGATTGTATGTCTATATTGTATTGTTATTGTATGTCTGTATTTGATAAAATGTATACTTTTTATATACTGTAAACCTACTAGTCTGCCTCCATAGTCGATGAGGAGTTTCTTGTTGCACTTTGTGCACATACAACCGTTGTGTTCTATTATGGCTAAGTTTAGACTTGCGTCTAAACTGTGACTCCCCTAACAAGAAAATCTCATGCTTTTCAGAGCTGTTTGCCCTGTAATGAGAAGGCATTATGATGCCTCCTCACTACCTGTTTTAACCTCCTAATTGCTGCACCAATGCACCACAACAGCACTTCCCCTTTAACTTAAATGGGTTGTGAACGTGACAGGAGTGATACTTTTTGCCGTGGGTTCTAAGCAAAGCATCACAACCATAGCAGATAAACACCCGCCGTCAGCTGCCTTTGCTACTTAAGAGGGGCAGTTGGGTGCTAAAATTGTGCAATGGCAAGTGTAAATCAGCCTTATGAGCAACCCTTTGGTGATGTCACAGGGGCCACAGTTAAGGCCCCCACAACTCTAGTTTGCAGTCTAGGAAGGTACCACTGTCTTCAAGTACACGTATTGTAGCTGGATAGAACAGCAGGTTTAAAAATCAGGGTGTCTGTGCTGGAATCATGTGCCATTCATCACTCGGCCAATTTTAGATTAAAACTGTATTGCGCCTTATGCTGCTGTGAACCAATAATAAGCTTTCCGCTTTCTATTATAATAGGTTGGTGAATAACCTTACAGCAGGTTTAGCATTTCTTGGTTATGAATTGCACCTCTCTACAGAAAAATGGTTCCATTAAGTTCTATTCCATGAAAAATTGTCTTTTAATGTTTTAAACCTGTTTACTTACACTATATAATTTTGCTTCCTCACCAGTTGTGACTTATGGGAAATGCAATATAATGAAATAGTTGATGAATTGGACCTAGCATTTCATGAATATGGCATTAGTGGTTGCTATGGAAACACCAGAATTCCAAGTAAAATAAAACATGAATGCATGTTCCTTTTAATTAAGATGAGCAATTTTAATTCTAAACAAGTTAATTTTCTAAATTTTAAGGATAACTCCAGTGTCATTTAAAATGATATGTAATACTGGTATATAATGGCTAATCAAGTCCTGTTTTATAATTTTAATGCTGTGAAAAAATTGACTCCTCCTTTCTGACACCCACAACACAGTATTCAATTTTCAAATTAGATTTCCTAATGTCTGTGATGAGTGCACTTCAGCCTGTGATGGGCGTACATGGTGCTGGAGATGGGGACGTTTGTATACTATTGTATGATGCGACTTCTATCCAGGACTGGGTGCATGTGCACAGTAATCAAAGGGGAAGGAACCAAATACAAAGCTAACATGAGCGGGCCTATGATGGGGGGGAACGTATGCATTGTGCTCTTGGTGGGATGACAGACCTTGTACTGCTGACGTGAGCTGTCATGTGTCCTCTACACTGCGCTCTGCCCAACTGGAAGGTGCGTGATGGATGGATTCATTTTTTTTTGAGAGTGGAGAACCCCTGTCAAGTTTTCTTTGCTGTTTGTGCCCACTTTAGGGAGATTCACCATCTCAATTTGTCATGTTTACAATTACCATTGAAAGTGAGAGAATCCTACATTTGGCTGTCCCCAGAACCATAATAAAGGACAAATCTTCCAATGGGGTCACTAGTTCTGTGGGATTCCCACACTTTAGAAAGGTTTCCACTAACTTCCTGTTTTTGGCTAAGAAGAACAGGAAGTGAAGGGAAAATCTCCCCAATGGGACACAGATAAAAAGGTCCCGGTGTCTTGCCGAGAAAGTTCCCTCGGCGGATAAGGACCCCCGAACTACTGTCAGCCGCCGGAGATAGCCGAAACTCAAACTCTTCAATCAGCTGTACACGGCGCCTGCGCCCTAGGTCCAGGTTCTTTCCCCACCATCCAAGTGGACCTAGAGGGGGAATCAAAAAGAGCCGAGCGAAGCGAGACCGTGCCCGAAGCATGGAGAGCGAAGCGAGCCCGCGAGGGGCCCTCTTACAGGCGCCGTGTACAGCTGATTTTCAGCTATTCACCTTCGGCTATTTCCGCCGGATCCTACTGCGCAGGCGCAGGGGGTCCTTATCCGCCGAGCGGAAATTTCTTGGCAGAACACCGGCTAATGATTTTGGCTGTGGACCTGCTAATTGGCTGTAGTCAATCACAGAACAGAATCCTGTGTTTACAAACACACAGGACCTGTGTACACAGAGTAGCATTCTGACTGTTTCTTCTCCCTGCCAAGCAGGGAGGAAAAACAGCCAGGTCTGTCAGTAAAAGCTGCACACGGTTAACCCCTTGATTGCCCCTAGATGTTAATTCCTTTCCAGCCAATGTCGTTAGTACAGTGTCTATGTCTATTTTATCACTAATCTCTGTATTAGTGTCACTAACGACATCAGTGTCCATTAGCGGCCCTCCCAGGCAGTGTCTGTTAGGGTCGGTTCACACATGGGCAACACGACTTTAGCGCGACTTTGTACCGCGACTTCAACGCGGCTTCAGCGCGACTTTAGCGCGACTTCGGCAAATTACGAGGCGACTTGAAGTCGCCTCCATGACAGGCGACTTCGCCTGTGGCCAATCACCTCTCTGGGAGGGAGGGGGGAGGGAGGGGTTTTCTCTGCAAAGTCGCTTGACTTTACAGAGAGATCCGACTTGCAGGCGACTTACATTGAGTTGAATGGGTACAAGTCGCCTACAAGTCGGATAGAAGTAGTACAGGAGTCTTTTCTGAAGTCGGAGCGACTTCAGTAGTGTCAATTAAGACGCTCCCATTGCCTACCATGTTAACCTAAATGCAAAGCGACTTGGGGCGACTTGGGGCGACTTGAGGGCGTACAAGTCGGATCCCAAGTCGCCCCAGTGTGAACCGACCCTAAGTGCCAGATTCGGATAGGAATGTATTTGCCTGCACAAGGATACTCCAGGTGCACAGTTAAATCCTCACTCCTCTGCAAAAAGTAAAACATTTAACAAACTGTCTTTTTTTTTTTTTTAAGGCTGAACTCCAGGCAGATATTGAAATAAAAACACCAGTGAAAGCAGTTTTATTAAAAATCAATAAAGCTTAAGTTTTTAGTGCACTCAAAAAACAAAAACAAACCTGTTAATTCATGATGTATCCATCACTGTTTTTGTACTTTTCTGTTATATCTTCAATAAAAACTTTTTGTACAAGAAAAAACAAAAACAAACTAGCAGGGTTATTCCCATGAAAAGAGTGTCTTGTGTGCTGGTGGCTGCTGTTCTTAAAGTCTTCAGTCCTCTGCCTTGCCTCTGGATACCACCTGCAGTGCTGGACGATCATATAATTTAAGCTGCTAAGCCTTTGACGTCTTTGGCACTCGTCAAATGCTGACTATGCCTGCCCTTTCCCCCCTGCGCTCCATTTGCAGAAGCTGTGCTGTCTGTTCCTGCAATTAAATGCACTTCATAAATATAGGAGGGGGGCCCTTTTATTCATCTGCCTGTCCTCCATTCAGAAGGCGCTTTTCATTGTGGGAATGGATATTACAGCTTCTATGAATGGAACCAGGGGAAGAGAGGGCAGGCATAGTCGACACTTGATCAGCGCCTGTCACAGGTGCAGCCATTTACGCTATATTGTCGAAAGTATTGGGACGCCTGCCATTACACAAACTTTAATAGCATCCCAGTCTTAGTCTGCAGGATTCAATATTGAGTTGGCCCACCCTTTGCAGCTTTACCTGCTTCAACTCTTCAGGGAAGGTTGCCCAAAAGGTTTAGGAGTGTCTATGGGAATGTTTGACCATTCTTCCAGATGTACTTCTGTGAGGTCGGGCACAGATGTGGACGCGAAGGCCTAGCTCACAGTCTCCGCTCTAATTCATCCCCAAGGTGTTCTGTCTGGTTAAGGTCAGGACTCTGTGCAGGCCAGTCAAGTTCCTCCACCAGAAAACTAAGTCATCCATGTCTTTATGGACCTTGCTTTGTGCACTGGTCCAAATCATTTGGTGGAGGGGGGATTATGGTGTGGGGTTGTTTTTCAGGGGTTGGGCTTGGCCCCTTAGTTCCAGTGAAGGGAACTCTAAAGCCTCGTACACACGGTAAGATTGTTGGCCAACTGAGCGTCTGATTTTTGTCATAAGGGTGTATGCCAGGACCTTGTCTTGCATACTAACGGTATACAATTGTTGTGGCACAAACACGAATGTAGTGACATACTATGAGGAATTTCAGCTCTTGAGCGCCACCCTTTGGGCCCCTTCTGCTAATTTCGTGTTTGGTGAGCATTGATTCCGAGCATGCCTGTTTTTACTTTCGACTTTTGTGTGACGAATTTGTGTACTGACTATCAGAAAATCTGACAACCAACCGTTGGCCACCGAAAATTTACTAGCATGGCCAACTTTTGACCAACAAATGTTGGATGACAACAATTGTCAAAAGGAGCGTCCTAAATGTCAGATTTTAGGACAACAGTCTGTCAACAGAAAATCCCCTGCCAACAATTGGATCATGTGTACGAGGCTTTAGTCTGTAATTGTTGCACTTCTCTCTTTTGCCGCTAGGTGGCCGGGTACCTGGTGGCATTAGATATGAGAAGGGCACTGTAAGGTCAGATTATGGGTATATGGTAGTGATGGCGAACACGTGGCATGCGTGCCACTGCAGGCACACCGAGCCCTCTCTGTAGGCACGCCAGGAAAACTGAGAAAACGCACTGAAACACTGACATCCAATTGTCTGCACCGCACCCCCCATCGCAAACGAAATCTCCCACAGGTCTGTAGGACAGCTGTTATGTGTCCGAGGTGGGCGTGACTAAGTAGAAGTGACCATTGGTGATGTGCGGGCAGAAAACCAATCATGGAAGCTGTCTCATCCACACTGCACCCACCATCCAAACTATATCTCCTACAAATCTCTGGGGTCAGCGGTGACGTGCTGGGCATGACAGAGAGAACCCACTCTGCCCCACTCTGCCCCGCTCTGACATCAGGTGCTACCTCTGCAAATGTGCACTGCAGATAATCAAGAAAGGTAGCTGGATGAATTAACACCTTTATTGTGCAAGATTAATTAAAATCAAAAAGGGTCAATCCATGTACAAAAAAGCTAGCTGTTCTTTTTGTACCTCTTCTGTAGATGGATTGACTGTTTTGGATTTTGCTCAATTTTGCACACTAAAGGTGTTAATTCGGTCTGCGGCCATCCAGCTACCTTTCTTGAGTATCTTATCAGTCCGTGGTGTCCCGCATCTTAGAGTCAGAGGCTCAATCTGCTCACCTGCTGGTTGGTACCTTCCCCTTTCAACTCCTTCCTGTCTAGTTTCACTTGCTTCATCCTGGCCCTGTCTCTAGGTCAGGATCCATATTAACCCCCAAAATTTGGATTAAATTTATCGTTTTTGTAAAAAAAAAAAAAAAAAAATTCAGGTAGGTGAGTGTAATGGTCAGTTCATGTGTCGGGTAGGTCAGTGTATGTTGCACAGTGTATTCCGAGCACAACTCATTCCTAAACCCTGCATTCTGCGTGAATCTGGCAGAATTGTACGTTTTTGGTCCCTTAGGGCTCTTTCTGAGGGATAATCGGTCCCATCCTCTGTACAGAGCCGCTGGTAGGTTTAATTCTGTGTTGGCACTTTGAAAGAAATACGTTGGTTTTGTGTCGCGGTTTGGGCACTTAGGCTCAAAAAGGTTCGCCAACACTGGTATATGGGTTACCTCAGCCAATGGGCAGGGGTTTTCCTAAATCCCTTGGCCTGCTGGGAGAACCTATATATTTGGGTGGAGTCAGGTGATCAGAGTTCTGTGCCACCTGAATGGTTGTCTGGGTGGACGTGTGTTGTACTGCCTGGGATGTTAGGCTAGAGATTGGGCCTATCCCAGATACGTCTGGATGCTAGGCTATCTGAGGGCCTATCCAGAAGGAAGAGAGCAGCGCAGGGTTGGGATTGTGGCTTGCAATTCAACCAGAAGTGACAGATCTGCCGGCCGGAGAACCTGTCGTGGTCAGAGGTAGAGGGGAAGCTGTCGCCACTAAGGGACCGAACACAGTGAGTAACTGAAGCAAGTACTGGAGCAGTATTCTCACCAACCGGGAATGGTGAGGAATCGGAAAACTTCAGCGGGTATTAAGCTAGAGACCCAGCCAGCGGAGGTGACGCTTACAGAGCAGCCTTGTGTGTCAAGCCAGAGACCGAGCAGGCCAGTGGGGTGGTGCTTGAGAGGTATGTTGAGTGCCAAACTAGGGACCCAGCAGAGAAGCGGGGGTGACGCTAGAGGTAGATACCACCGTGAAGATTGGAGGAGCTCAAGTGATTCAGTGTCCAGTGAACCATCTAGTCTAGTGAGAGACTGGGAGCTTAGTGGGCTGAAGAACTACAAGAAGTGATTGCAGTGGAAGTGAAAGAACTGTTACGCTTTGTGTTGGGAACGGTTAAAGACTGTTGCCATAGGAGATAGCATTCCTGCACATGCAGATGTGGCGGCCTGCTGGATGCCTTTCCTTGCATGGCTGTCCTCCTGTTGAAGTCATGGAGTCTGTCAATTAATCTTGCAACAACCTAAGGGTGTCCTGGCCCTAACCCTCTCTCCCAAAAGTTCTGTCAAACTTTTGCATTCAAGAAGTGTCTGGCGCCCAATAACATTAACTGCCTTGCACCCACCATGCCTCACAACCCACCATATTCAGGATGTCAGCTATTGCTGGCCCTGGAGGTTCCCATTAGACCAAAGGAGGCCTGGGACCTTGCTACATATACAACAGGCTACAAAGTGCAAATGAATTGGCAGAACAGTTGGTGACAGATCCGAAACTAGCAGCCACAGACTGAAGTCATACTCTTCCAAATAACAAGTTATTAATTCAATGTGCTGACCTTACTCGAAGCAAAAAAATGAACATGGCAAGAACCAGTGAAGCAGCTCAAGCACAATTAAAACTCACAGCTGAAGCAGATATAGTGTATAAATTACACAGAGTTCAGACTTGTCATACATAGTCACAACTTGATCGTGGTGGACAAAAATACCTTATGAAAGGCACGTGGTAGATGTATTAAATAATGTACATAGTAAAACTGATCATATAGATCGCCATTTTAAAAAATGTAATTTCCATGGTGAGGTGTTCTACTCGAAGTATGTATAGGACATTGGTGCAGTATCTTATTTAGTCTCAGGTGACATCCTGCAGATGATTCCTCTATTCTTGTTACAATACAGAGATTGCTCAGGTAGCGACCGTAAATGTAGTTTTTCCTGAAAAGTCTGTTTAAAAAAGGACATGCTGAGGCAAAAATCTGTTTCTTCAGTACAGACAGAGATCCGCTGGAGGAGCCATTTTCTTTTCTTTTCTTATGATTTTCTGTTAGCTTCTTATTGAAGTGTTAAACCCACAACAGTAAAACCAGTCTGTATATGCAGTAAAGCATGCTTGTTATACTCGCTGTGAAAGTTAATCCTCTGCATTGTCTAAAAAGGCTGTTTGATTCTGTCTTCTCTGATCTTTCACTTTTACTGTCCCCAATCCTTCTGACAGTCCAGGGCCTTGGGGGGGGTGCATGTGATCAGCACATTGCGAATAAGCACTGTCTACACAGAGGGTCAGGGGTCCTGCAGCCTCATGATATTGGCATGCGATCAGCACATTGCCAGTAGGCACTGTCTAGACAGAGGGTCAGGGGTCCTGCAGCCTCATGGTACAGTCAGAGGCGATTGAAAACTCCTCCTATAAGCTTTAACTAGACACTGATAGACGTCAGAAGACTGCTATATACTGCTGATGAGAAAAAGGTATTTAGCAGGTTATATTTACTAAAATAATTGCATTTCCATGTTCTGTATATTGTGGGAGACCAGGCATAGTGAATGCAGGGTCCTGGGTTTAGTAACCTTCTAATGCATTCTCTGCCTTCTCTCTTTTGGCATGCACAGGACACAGAGGCAGCAGCGGAAACCATTGGCTCCTGCTGCTGTTAATCAAAGCCTGTGAGGAGGGAGTTGGGAACGTCGGACACGCACATACTGGCTCAGGAGCAAAGCCTGCTGGTGTGCCACCATTGGAAGGAGCTGAGAGCACTGGTGGGGGACCCCAGAAGAGGGTGTTCGGGGCCACTTTAATACAGTAGGAATCAGTAGAAATGAGCTTCGGCGTCTTCCAAACTTATCCCTAACCTGAACTCCCTCTTTTTTTTGTAATTCACTGAGCTGTATAATTCCCATCCAATGTATTATTTTTGCTGTCTATGTCCTGCTGGAGAGATTTACCATTGCTTCCTGTCCTGGAGGTGAACTATGAAACCAGAGGAAATCTCACCAAAGTGATAGGAATTCTCTATGTAGAGAGTTACGGTATATATTCCCATTGGATAATTTGGTGACAACTCTAACATTTTGTATTTCCCCTCACTTTTATGCCTCAGTGACAATGGTCACTGTAACAGCTCAATTCCCACAGTGGGGACACAGCAATAAAAATGTAACTGAGTCTAGTGTTTCCATAGTCCTGCAGCCTACATATAGCTGTGCAGTCTCTAGTCGGCACCAAAGTTGGCCATGATGCACAATGCTCAGACAAGCTCCTTCTCTACCACAGCCCTACAAGTCTGCTTGTGATGAGGACTGTGAATGTTATCCCTCTGTGCCAGAATAAGGCACTGCAGTGGGAGCATTGGAAGCCAATTTCTTCTAAGAGAAAAGAGTTTTCTAAGGAATTTCCAAGTGAAAATTGGCTAAAAATCCTCACATATGGCCGTAGAGGACTATAGTTAAGTTTAGAGAGAACAGTGTGTAACTGGCCTTCAAGCAAAGATGATGATTACATTTCTAAAAATTTACTTAATCATGAGGAGAATTTACAAATCTGAATATAAAATGCACTAATAAATCTGGAATGGTAATCAATTAAACTTATGAAAGCCACATCAAAAATTTCTAGGCAACTGTTACAATGATGGCTCAAATGTGTATTTATTGAAATTATGCCATGGTTTCCTTATATTAAACTGCCTTTCATGCAGTTGCATGTCCAAGAACTGAACGTTGGTTTTGAAGAACGAATGTCACTGATGCATAACTGGTATTTACTTGGCTGTTTGCACAGCAAGCGGATGTCTTGACAGCCTTCGTGCCATTTACACGAGTTGATGGCTGTAGTTTTCATACAGCATATGGAAGTAACTTGGCAAGCCTGGCTATGAAATGTAGAGTAGGCAGATTGAGTTAACTGGAACACAAGAAACAAGTGTACGTCATTAGTGTCTGGCCTTCAAATGAATTAACATTTCAGTGTTCTAAGTGATAACCACAGGTCTTCTGTAGTACTTTCATTGCCAATGCTCTTCAGAATTACTATTCAATTAGAACATATCTCAATAGGTGAGAACATGAGAGTGTACATGCTATGAACTTTAGATGCTCACTTTCTCTGAAGGACACTATATAGCCCCCCTCCCCAACCTAACCAGCTGACACCAAGTCTAACAATAAACAAACCCTTAAAGTGTACCACCAAAACTATTTATATTCTTTTGATAGAAGGATCACCCCCCCACACTTTACTTTTAACAGTAACATTTTAGGTTTCCTGTCACTTTCTGTACTGGCGACTTTTACCTCCGAGACAAAAGGATTGATTTACTAAAACTAAAGAGTGCATGTTAGCCAATCGGCTTTTAACTTCAGCTTGTCCAATTAAGTTTGGACAAAAAAAAAACTGGAATCTGATCAGTTTCTTTTCAGAGCTGCACTAGATTTTGTACTCTACAATTTTAGTAAATCAACCCCATAGTGACAAATATATCCAGTGGAAACAGACCGTGGTAAAATCCTGAGAGATTTTTCCCTTATCGTCTTTCAGGACAGCACTTGAGAGAGTGACTCCTCCCCTTGCAAACAGGAAACACCTCTTCCACCAAACTTTAAAAGGAGACTCCTTTCCACACATTGTCAGTTTTTGTGTTTCCTCCGGAGGCAACACTTCGTGGGGAAGTCAGGGCTCTCAGGTGCTGTCCTGGGAGCTCAGGTTTCCTGTGTTTTTTTCACCAAATGTTTTTTTACCTCATGAGAGCTGTTCCTCCCATTCCACAGCTGATGTAGGTGCTGCTGGCTGGGCTCCCTCTCCCTCTTCATCTGGGCCCAGGGTGAGTCTGACTGTCGTGGGCATCGCTCCTAGGCGGCGGCAAGACAGGCGGTGGCCGTTTACTGTGTTTTTTTCCACCTGTTGCTTATTGCACCGCCGACATCTTGGGGATGGCAGCGGGGCTCCATCTGCCGGAAGTGAGGCGTCCCAAAAAGGGGCGGCGCCCACAGAACAGGCGTGCGGCGTCATTTCCGCCAGAAATCGCAGAGGGAAAGGGGAGGAATGGGGCTGGTGCTTATTTAGCGGTTCCGGTCCGGTGCACTGGCGCTATTGGAGTCCGTAACCGGCATTTTAGCCACACAACACAGCAAGCGCTCCTCGATGGAATCGATGGCGGCAGCGAGTGGGACAGGCACCAGCAAGGCCTAAGTAAGGGGCAGTTGTATACTGTCCTCCTTGTACTGTGTGGTCTCTCTCTCTATCTCCCCCCCCCCCCCCCCCCCCCGGTGGCAGAGGGCTGTCTGGGCACATAAGGCAGTTTAGTTCTTACTGTGCACCTGTGGTGAGCATCCTTGGGAATGGGACAGGTTGTCTCACTGGGATGGTTTCTTCTTTTGTCTCATGGCAGGCCAAGAGCTCTGATCCAGTGGCAAAAAGGAAATGCCCTTCATGTAAATCCAAGCTACCTGAAGGATGGAAGAAGACGTTATGTCAAGCTTGTATTGATTTGCTAGTTAAAGAAGAAGCTTCTTCCGCTTGCAGCGACTTGATTGCATCTGTTAAAAAAGAACTTGATGCGACTATCCAATCATTTCGCTCTTCGCTAGCAAACCCATCCCTGAGTCAGCCTACTACCTCACAGTCCTCTCAAGGCTCACTTATAGTCCCGGCGGTGGAGACTGAGGCATCTCCTACCCCAGAGGGACATTCCCCCTCTCAATCTGAGGATTCTGATGAGGGTGAGGAAGGAGAAAATTTACCTTCAAAATTTTAAATTGTCTTTAGAACAGGTAGATGGCCTGTTAAAAGCAATCTATACCACACTGGGTCTGGAGGAGGAAAGAAAGGAGTTATCTCTGCATGATAAAATGTATGCAGGGCTTAGCGAACACAAAAATCGCAATTTCCCAGTACACTCTGTTATTTCTGAAACGATTAAGAAAGAGTGGACAGAGCCAGAGAGAGAGCCTTTCTTTCCCAAAGCCTTAAAAAGGCGTTTTCCTTTTGATGAAGATCCAGCGGTGGTTTGGAACAAAAACCCCAAACTAGATGCCGCGTTTTCCCAGGTCTCGAGGTCAACAGATTTGGCATTCGAGGACATGGGGGTGTTGAGAGATCCCATGGATAAAAGGATGGACCAGCTACTAAAAAGGGTTGGCAATCCATCATGGGAAATCTTAAACCTGCTATGCCAACTACGGTGGTATCCAGGAATATGAAGTTCTGGTTAGATCAACTTAAGGCCCATATCTCAGCAGACTCACCAAAACAAGAAATTTTGGATTCATTCTCAACTCTGTCTGCCGCTGTTGCATTTATATCTGATGCATCAGTGGAATCAATTAAAATGACAGCTAGATCTGCTGCCCTAGCCAACTCAGCCAGAAGGGCTCTGTGGTTGAAAACTTGGCCAGGGGACGCGGCATCCAAAAACAACCTGTGTGGGATACCGTTCCTGGGTGACTTGCTTTTTGGACCTGACTTAGATGCGGTTCTAGATAGAACAGCTGATAAAAAGAAGTCTTTTCCCATCAAAAAGAAAAAACAGCCAGTTAAACGTTTTTTTCGTTCCCAAAGGGCTCAAGAACAAACCAAACCCCAGGAGAAAAGAAAAAATTGGGCATCGCAGAAGGGTAAAGGAAAAGGAAATGTCCTTTTCCATCCTCCTGCAGCCTCCGGTAAAACGCAATGACTTGTGCGTACCAGTGGGGGGAAGGCTTCAAAGTTTCCTTCCCCTTTGGGCCAGCATGACAGAAAGTCTATATATTTTGGACATGCTGTCCCAAGGTTACAGGATAGAGTTTTTGGATCGCCCGCCAGAAAGATTCTTTGTAACAAACCTACCAAGGGATCTAACAAAGGCTCTGGCCATGAAGAACCTTTTAAAGGATCTGAGGCACCAGAGGGTAGTGATACCAGTATCCCCAGAAGAACAGGGTCAGGGTTTCTATTCACACATCTTTCTGATAAGAAAACCATCCGGAACCTTCCGTCTTATCCTCAGCCTAAAGCCCCTGAACAAGTCAGTCCTATACAAAAAGTTTTGTATGGACTCAATTTTCACTGTCAAGAACAGTCTGACAAAAGATTGTTTTATGGCATCAATCGATCTAAGAGATGCTTATCTTCATATTCCTGTAGCACCTCAGTCCCAGAAGTTCCTGAGGTTTGCGGTAAATATGGGCAAAGAGATTATACATCTTCAGTTCAGGGCCCTTCCCTTCGGCCTGTCGTCAGCTCCTCGTATCTTTACGAAGATAATGGCGGAAGCTCTCGCCCCTCTTCGACTCCAGGGGATTGCGGTAATTCCATATCTGGACGACCTCCTCTTTTTTGCCCCATCCAGGGAAAAGTTGCAGGAGGATTTGAACAAAGCCTGCAGTCATTTGGAGTCACTAGGGTGGATAGTGAATGTTCAAAAATCAAATTTCATCCCAGCTCAGCAAGTACTGTTTCTGGGTTACTTGATAGATTCGGTGGAGCAAAAGATTTTTCTCCCAGAAGAGAAAAAGATCAAGGTCCAAAGGGTAATAACGGCACTACAAACAAATCAACTGATTTCAGTCTGAAAGGTTATGTCGGCTCTGGGAACATTAACCTCTTCTATGCCAGCCATCCAATGGGCAAGGCTGCATTTCAGGACTCTCCAGAGGTTCCTTCTAAGGACATGGAACCACAGGACAGAGAGTTTGGATACAAAAATAAAGATCCCCACCAGAGTCAAACGTTCACTTTGGTGGTGGAAAAGTCAGGTGGTACTACAAAGAGGTCTTCTTTGGTCTTTTCCGACCGGAAAAGTGGTCACAACAGACGCCAGTTTGCAGGGATGGGGGTCAGGCCACATGAGTCAGGCCTTAGCGCAGGGAACGTGGTCCCAGTTCGAGGCCCAAAAATCCTCAAATTGGAGAGAGCTGAAGGCGGTTGCCCTAGCATTAGCTTTCTTCTCTCAAAACCTCATAGGTTGCCATGTCCAGATTTTGTCGGACAATGCCACTACCATAGCCTACCTGAACAAACAGGGAGGCACAAGAAGCAGGGCTCTTCACTTACTGTCAGTAGAGATTCTGGAGTGGGCAGAGAACCACTTACTATCTCTATCCGCAGTCCATCTAAAAGGCACATTAAACGAAGTAGCGGATTATCTGAGCCGACAGAAAGTTCAGGAATCAGAATGGAGTCTGAACAGGAAGGTGTTTGCATTAATCACCAGTGCTTGGGGCCTTCCGCAGGTAGACCTGTTTGCTTCAAACAAAACACGCAGCTCTGGAATTTTTTCTCCCTTCAGAGAGACAATTGCTCTCAGGGGATAGATGCTCTGGCACATCCGTGGGATTTTCACCTAGGGTATGCTTTTCCTCCATTCCGGTTAATCACTCTAGTGTTGAGAAAAATACTGAAAGAGAGAGTATCAATAATTTTGATTACTCCATATTGGCCAAAGAGAGCTTGGTTTTACACGATTCTTCAGTTGGCAATCAAACCATGTTGGCATCTCCCGCTCAGTCAGGATCTGTTGATTCAGGGGCCAGTGCTTCATCCAGAGGTAGGCAGGTTAAAGCTCACTGCCTGGTATCTGAGGAGCAGTTAACGAGAAGCAAAGGCTTTTCAGAACGTTTAACTACTACGTTGCTTTCCAGTAGGAAAAAGGTAACCAGGGATATTTACGCCAAAGTGTGGAAAGTCTGTTTCTTTCTGTCATTCAGAACATAGGGAGGTTAAAGACCTAGTTTCAGTGCTGGAATTTTTGCAAAAAGGTGCAGACAAGAATCTGGCGGTCAGCACTCTTAAGGTGCAGGTGACCGCCTTGGGAGTTTATCTGGAGAGATCCTTATCTTCAGAAACTCTGATCATGAGATTTTTCAAAGCACTTTACAGGTCCAGACCGGTCCCAGTGAGGCATTTCCCAAATTGGGATCTCTCTGTGGTTCTGCAAGCTCTGGCAAAAGAACCATTTGAGCCTTTACAGGCCATATCCCTAAAGAATTTAACTTTTGAAGACTATTTTTCTGGTCGCAATTACTTCAGCAAGAAGGATTAGTGAACTGCACGCCCTATCAGTAAAAGAGCCTTTTTTGTCAGTTTTTCCTGATAGAGTGGTCCTTAAAGTAGATCTAGGGTTTTTGCCAAAAGTGGCAAGCTTTAGTAACAGGTCTCAGGAGATTACTCTACCAACCTTTTGTGCTAACCCTTCGGGTGCAAAGGAAGAGCAGTTTCACAATTTGGACGTAAGACGTATCCTATTACATTATTTGGAAGTAACAGGATGGTTTAGAGTTTCAGATTCATTATTTGTTCTTTTTTCTGGAAACAAAAAAGGCCAACAAGCATGGAAAGCATCATTGGCTAGATGGCTTAAGACAGCTATTTCTGTAGCCTATTCTCGAATGGGTTTATCTTCCCCGCTGCGAATTAGGGCTCATTCAACGAGAGCCCAGGCCACTACATGGGCAGAAAGAGCTGGTGCCACCCCAGATCAGATTTGTAAGGCGGCTACGTGGTCAAGCTACTTAACGTTTGTCCGTCATTACAGACTGGATCCCCTATCAGCAGGGGATCAGGCTTTTGGCAGAAAGGTTCTGCAGGCTGTGGTCCCTCCCTAGGGGGGTAAGTCTCTATTATCCTCTCAAGTGCTGTCCTGAAAGACGATAAGGGAAAATTTTAAGTTAGACTTACCGGTAACTTGTTTTCCATGAGTCTTTCAGGATAGCAGCATCCCGCCCTATTATTTTTATATATATTTTTATTTCTCTCTCTCTCTCTCTCTATATCTATATCTATATCTATATATATATATCTCTATATCTCTCTCTCTCTATCTATATCTCTCTCTCTCTATCTATATCTCTCTCTCTCTATCTATATCTCTCTCTCTCTCTCTCTCTCTCTCTCTCTCTATATATATATATATATATATATATATATATATATATATATATATATATATATATATATATATATATATATATATATATATATATATATATATATATTATATTACAGGGGTGTTGCTAGGTCTACAAAAGATCTGGGGCTAGAGCCCATAGCAGCGTAGTAAGAATATAATTTTTTTTTTTTTTTCCCCAGGACTGCGACATTGCGGTGGACAGAAGCTATAAAAAAGCACTGATTACTGTATAAATGACACTGACAAAGAAGGAGGTTAACACCAGGGACGATCGAAGGGTTAAGTGTGTCCTAGGAAGGTTCTTTGTATCTGTGGGTGGAGTGGACTGACTGGGAGTACAGAGAGATCGCTGTTCCTAATCACTAGGAACAGATGGTCACACTGTACTCTTCTGATAGAACTGGGATCTGCATTGTTTACATTGGCAGATCCCCGTTGTGCCTCTCTGTGGAGTGATCACGGGTGGCCGGCAGGCATCACGGGCGCACGTGCCAGCTGTATCCTATTACATGAATTGCCATACCAGTATGGCGGTTTGCACAATAGAGCTGCCCTGTTGCAGTATAATTGCGACGGCTGGTCAAGTGGTTAAAAAAGTGTCTCTGCCCGCCTGGCCATGTCATTCATTCAGAGTTCTGTGAAAGGGAGAACTAGAAGTACCGACAGCCTTTGCAGCTGTTGAATGGTAGTTCTCAAACTACCAGGACGCTGTTGAGCTCCCTAGGTAGTATATTGATGATTCCTGTCAGTGTGTGTGACTGCCTGCTCGTATGAGGTATGAGCCGACAGCTTACACAGTTTGCAGAAGTCCTGCATTCTATCAGTGATCTGCTGATTGTGGGTGCAATATTTTTGCAGTCTCCTAGTAAAAAAAAAATAAAGATGTGGATTTATTTATTTTTTTAAATGTAAACTTCTCCTTTTAATCCAAAACTTTTGTAGATCTGCGCAGATAGATGTCAGATATGTGTAGGTAAAAAAAATATTCTTGTTTAGCTCCAGCAATTACACATGCTTGACACAGAAACTAAAGCCTGGTACACACTATGATGGGGCGTACGCACGGCCGGACTTTCCGACTGTCCGCCGGTCTTCCCGACGGAGTTATGACGGACTTTCCGAATGAACGGACTTGCCCACACACGAACAAGTCTGTTCATTTTGAACATGACTCGGGTACGACGGGACTAGAAAAGGAAGTCAATCTCGCGGCTTTCATCAGCGAGATTGACACCTTGCGAGCCCCGTCGTGGGGCATACCGAGCCCTTAGGTCTGGTATGGATTTTAAGGGGAACCCCCTACGCCGAAAAAACGGCGTTGGGGTCCCCCCAAGATCCAAACCAGACCCTTATCTGAGCACGCAGCCCAGCCAGTCAGGAAAGGGGGTGTGGACGAGCGAGCCCCCCCTCCTGAACCGTACTAGGCTGCATGCCCTAAACATGGGGGGGTGGGTTCTTTGGGGGAGGGGGGCACCCTGCGGCCCCTCCACCCCAAAGCACCTTGTCCCCATGTTGATGAGGACAAGGGCCTCTTCCCGACAACCCTGACTGTTGGTTGTTGGGGTCTGCAGGCGGGGGCTTATCGGAATCTGGGAGCCCCCTTTAATTAGGGGCCCCCACATCCCGGCCTCCCACCCTATGTGAATGAGTATGGGGTACACCGTACCCCTACCCATTCACCTAGGGGAAAAGTGTCAATAAAAAAACACACTACACAGGTTTTTAAAGTAATTTTAATTTATTAGACAGCTCCGGGGGTCTTCTTCCGACTTCGCCGCTCTCTTCGGCCTCTTCTCCCGGTGTCCGGTTCTTCTCCGGCCTCTTCTCCCGGTGTTCGACCTCTTCTCCCGGTGTCCGGTTCTTCTTCCAGCTCCTCCGCTATCTTCTGCCGCTCTTTGGCAGTTGGGACTGTGATGTTCATAAGAGGGGTGTGGTCAACATCACCCGCTGACCACGCCCCCTTATGACGTCACAGTCCCAACATGCCTCGGGACTGTCACCGCCTATATAAGTCATTGTGGAGCGCTCACACAGCATTGCAGCGGGAGAGAATGTTGTGTTAACATCAGAAAAAGAGAAGAGGGAAGACGACGGCGCAGAAGTCCGGGCCACCACTAGCAAAAGAGCGGCAGAAGATAGCGGAGGAGCCGGCAGAAGAACCAGACACCGGGAGAAGAGGCCGGAGAGAGTCGAAAGAAGACCCCCGGAGCTGTCTAATAAATTACTTTAAAAAGCCTGTGTAGTGTGTTTTTTTTTTTTTATTGACACTTTTTCCGTAGGTGAATGGGTAGGGGTACGATGTACCCCATACTCATTCACATAGGGTGGGGGGCTGGGATCTGGTGGCTCTCCTATTAAAGGGGCTCCCAGATTCCGATAAGCCCCCCGCCTGCAGACCCTGACAACCAACGGCCAGGGTTGTCGGGAAGAGGCCCTTGTCCTCCTCAACATGGGGACAAGGTGCTTTGGGGTGGGGGGCCGCAGGGTGCGTCCTCCCCCAAAGCACCCACCCCCCCATGTTGAGGGCATCCGGCCTGGTACGGTTCAGGAGGGGGAGCGCTCGCTCTTCCCCACCCCCTTACCTAACGGCCGGGCTGCGTGCTCGGATAGGGGTCTGGTATGGATTTTGGGGGGACCCCACACCGTTTTTTCGGCGTAAGGGGTTCCCCTCAAAATCCATACCAGACCTAAGGGACATCGTCGCCTCCCCTCGCACTCGCCGCAATAGGAAAATTTGTTTTTTCTATTGAAGCGAGCGTGAGATGTAGTACCTTGCCCTTGCGTCGTATCTGGTCCATCGGACCAGCATACAGACGAACGGGCTTTCCGTTAGGAACTGAGTCTGGCGGAGTTACAACGTAAAGATTTGAAGCAGGTTTCAAATCTAAAGTCCGTTGGATTGTCCGCCGGATTCGGTCCGCCGGAAAGTCCGCCCATGTGTACACGGCATGAGTCTTTTTCCTCGTTCAACCCAGCAGGTTGATTGAAAAAAAAAAAACTGTAGCTCCATTTGGAGCTGCTGTACGAACAGGCTTTTTTAGTAAGGTGCACATAGTAGGGGCTTTTCACAGAGCAAACGCAATGCAGATAATTTCTTCCACTCATACCAGCTAGCCAGAAAGATATAAATTCCACCATAGCAATTTGAATTTAAAAAAAAGTGGTACATTTGCAAATGTACGTGGGGGCCACGCTGCTTCCTCCAAAGCTCCTCTGTGACGTGTGGTCCTTTTAAATCTAGTCAAACTAACTCAAAAATACACTATATTACCAAAAGTATTGGAATGCCTGCCTTTACAGGCACATGAACTTTAATGGCATCCCAGTCTTAGTCCATAGGGTTAAATTTTGAGTTGGACCACCCCTTGCAGCTATAACACCTTCAACTCTTCTGGGAAGGCTGTCAACAAGATTTAGGAGTGTCTACTCTATGGGAATATTTGACCATTCTTCCAGAAGCGCATTTGTGAGGTCAGGCACTGACGTTGGAGGAGATGGTCTGGCTTGCAGTCTCCGCTCTAATTCATCCCAAAGGTATTCTATCAGGTTGAGGTCTCTGTGCAGGCCAGTTCAGTTTCCTCCACCCCAAACTCGCTCATCCATGTATTTATGAACTTTGCTTGGTGCACTGGTACAAATCATTTGGTGGAGGGGGGATTATGGTGTGGCCTTGTTTTTCTCTGTTCAGTGTGTATCTGTTCCAAATCTTTTTGTGTTGTTTATTGAAATATCCTTGAGGTAGAGCTTTTCCCCCACTTCCTGTCAGGAGACCACCTTTTACCAGGACATTGAGGGATTGTAGTTTTAGATACCGTCTGCAAAAAAGTCTGACCGAGAGTCACAAAGACCCGCTATCCTGTCTTCCAATGTTGTCCTAATGCATCCATGTTTTTTGTTTTTCTTGTTTTTTTTTTTCTTGTTTTGTTTTGTTTTTTATCCAGTCTCATTCATTTTGCTGATTTATATACAAGTTTAATGTGTTGTCATGGAATCTTGTTTTCTTTTACAACTTTCTCTAAGTTGCTTTTCACTCCACTGAGCCCGATTACCAAAAATAAGAAAGTATAAACGCTTCAGCAGAAGAAAGTGTAAAGGACAGGTTGCCAGGCAACACAGGTTTTGGGTTTTTGGTTTTAGAAAAAAAGAAACTTCCAAGAAATACTCAAGAGCACACATTGAACCATCTCATTGTTAGCACATTTTGGAATATACAGTTGAAATCTGTGAAGCATAAGGAAATGAGAACGTTGTTTTAAGAGGATTATATTTGGCAAATGTTTCTGAGTTTGAAAGGGTTTCTTTTTTGTTGCAAATATAAACGATTAGGCTGAGGAATTAACGCATCTGAATGAACAGATACGTCAAGGCAAAGTATACATGGTTGCTGTGAATGGAAAATGCAGTCCTGTGTAGTAAGATTGGCACTAACTCGCTATATGAAACATTGGTATTCCATAGAAATGTAACACTGGTAGGATATTTGGTGTTATCAAGAATTTCCCCACAGTGCCATTGGTTTATAATTGGTAAGAAGTGTCATGCAAAATGTCGTAACATGAGCCAGTGAGCTGCTTCTCATTAGCCAGTTATCACTGATACTTAATTTTTCTGATGGACTTCAAAATGTTAAGGACCATTTTGTTGAGAGCAAAACTTGCCATTGCATTTCAGGTGGTTGTAAACCCCAGACATGAAATCTGAACAAAGCATATCCTTCTATAGTGTGTACTTGTCTCAGTTAAGAGCACGAAGTGTCACTTTTGTGTCCTGCCTTGTTCCTCAACACTTTGAACAGATGTAGAAAAGCGAAGGCTGCAGTCACTTCACTAGGTATGTGTAAGGGTTTACAACCACTTTAAAGTATAACTAAAGACCAACTCATTTTTTAGTTTTGGGTTGAGTGGAGAGGGATTAGAACACCCATCTGGTTTTTATTGATGGCTGTGTCCCTGTTAGGGAGATTAACCCTTTCTATTTGCCATGTTTACTATTATTGAACGTAAAAGTTTTGAGTCTATAATTTTATATATGGCTGGCTCAGACTAACCTTAAAAAGTCCCCATGGCTGCCACGATAGCGATGGCAAAGTCATGGAGATCCCCGTCCATCCTAACCCCAAGGATACAATTAGAGCTATCGTGGATAATAAATAAGAAAATGTCGGCTGCTTTACAAGATGAGATTTCCCTAAAAAAAAAACATGTGACCCTTGGATATGCTACTGTTTAGGATAATGACTGACTAAAGGACTCGTGGGATGGCGAGGGAGATGGGAAGCCCTTTCCTCATTTACTTTTCCCTATCCTTTCTAATTTTTTTTCTTCTCCCCTAATCTTTCCTCTAATTTTTCCCTACTTATGTCTATTTGCCCATATAGGCTACAGTATTTAATTATCACTGTAAAGGTCATCACATGCTTTTTCATATCGGGGTTCCCCTTTATTGTTACCTTTTTTACTTTACCATTCCACCTTCTCTCAGGTACATGAGCAAAGGTTTGCAAGTGTGGTGATGACCCAGAGTAAGGTGTTGCATGAACATGATGGAAACCGTGTGTCTTGTTTTTAGAAAATATGGTACGTAAGCATACACAAGTTTTTTTTTTTTGTATTTTGTATGACTGTTTCATAAACTAATTATTGGAAATGAGGGCAAAAGAAAATCTCAAATTTTGAGTTGTCACTAGAAAAGTAATAGTGGGAAAAAATCATCCAAACGAGATGCTAGTTCTGGTGACTTGGGGGGGGGGGGAGTTTGATGACTAAGGAATTCCCTTTATTTGCAGTGATTTCCTATTGCTTCCAGTTTGGCTATAAAACAGAAGTGAAGGTAAAGCTCCCCAATGGGACAAGATGGCAAAACAAAAATTTGACTGGGAAAACTTTTTTTTTTTTTTTTTTCCCCGTTCATTGGAAAAATTGGAAAAAAAAGTGGAATATATTCTTTTACATAAAGTACTATATCTGACGTGGTCTGAAACTCTAAAACATAAAGACCTTCATGAAAGATTTATTAGACTTTGTGTTTTGCAAGTTCTCTCAGCCGAAGACAAGCAAATCCTGGAATACAGTTCATGTAACACTGTACTTCTCAATGCAGTTCTCAAACGAGATAAATATGTATTTCTGTCACTGGGAAGTACTGTCGGGGAAAGGCTGCAATTTAGTTTGCTTGTGGGCTCCATCTTGTACCTCCTACAGTTTGGCGATCATTGGGATACAGTAGATAATATCTCTCCTCTCGGGCCTTTATTGACAGATAAAAGGGTGAATTTTGTCTAAAAAATTAGTTTCTTTCTAACCTTTAAATCCTATTAATGTTCCCCACCATCACAGTATAATGTTTACCTATAGTCTGATTAGTAAATTGTTTTTTCTTTTCCTCTTAGTAAAATGGTGAGACAAACATCTAGAGTTTGGAAACGTTTCCACAGTGCAATTTCTGCTGAGAGCAAAGCTGCGATTAGCAAATATTGTGAGAAGAAATATTATTTTCCAAATGCTACAAGGTTGACAAAACACATCCTGGCATGCCAGAGGTGCTCCAAAGATAATAAATATACTTTTATGGAATAAAACGATTAGGACCCAGAATGAAAGTGTAAGTAGCTTTTCGCTCTCATTCCAGAAACACTTTCTGCTGCTTCTGGATCATCACAACATGTTTCTTCACCAGCAGCATCTTCAAGTAAGGAAGTGTTACAAACCACTGCCTCTCAAACCATGTACACAATCCCTTCATTTATAGATAAAATTACAACTGAAAATGCATATTGGCAGGAAGCTTTTAAAGTATAACGATGGAAAGGGAGGTTGTTAACTGTTCTCATGTATAGTGGGAATGTTCTTAATAAATACAGTCCTTCTTGTTCTATTTAACATTTTAAAAAGCGAGTTTAGCTTTACTGAATAAGCTGTACTTTTCTTTCAAGCATAATACATTCATATACCCTGCTTTTCACCTTCCCAGTGTAACCAAACGATTTTCCATTTTTAAAATTACACCACACTGCATTTTTTTTTTTTTTCATTTTTCCAAAAATGTTTTGTTTTTTGTTTTTCTGGGAAAAAATAGGGGAAAACCTTTTTTTTATTTCATCAATGGCTTTAATATTTTTGGAAATTTTCCTTCTAGTTCTAACCCTCCCTTACTGTATCCAAAAAAAAAAAAAAAAAAAAGTTTTGGCCTATAGTTCTTTTTAAAAGAAAGCCATCACTGAAGCTAAGGTCTCAAAAGTAAAGTGAACTTTAGCAGTAAATAAAATAAAAATAGCTAGCAGGAAGTCATGTATTGAAGAAAAAACACTCGCAGTGATTTATTAAAGTATTTATTTGTGCCTTATTTATGAAAGCCTTGCAACAGTACCTTTAACAGTTTGGATGTGCTACAGATTCACGTAATTCTTACCTGCACCACTTTAGCAATGTGTCGTTAAAGCTGTGACAAATTCAAAAAGTATTACCACCTGTTTGTAGATAAGGAAACTGGGGGTAATTAAGACCCAGTTGTAAGTTGGCATACAAATACTGGCAGAATGGCCAAATTGGAGCCACTGTGTAGTATAATGCAGGGCATGTTTGCATTCACCTTTCCCTGTCGCTGGCCGCCAGGGCACTGTTGGGAGGCTTAGTGTTTGTTACCCTAAAAAAAAAAAAAAAAAAAAAAAAAAAAAGCATAGTGCTTGTGCTGTGTAAGTTGGCCCCCTGTATCACCTAAAAAGCTTGGTTGATCCTGCCTGGTTCTGGCCTCACCTCTGTAAACTGACCACGGTTTATCATGGCTGCGGAGCTCTGACACAGTGGTCAGTTTACGTGCCTCCATCATCAGAAGCTGCGTGAGCAGCATGCTCGCCTGATGCCTTCTTGGATGACCTCGCTGCCCCAGGCGGATTTCCGTAAAATAGGCATCCAGAGAGCCAGAACGGCTCTGAGGGGTCCGCGGTGGTGGCGGGGAGGGCTTTCTCCTTGGTGGCATCGTTTTGTGTGAAAATTGCCCCCCGATGGCTGCTGTAAAGGCGATAATACGAGCGGGTCTCCCGGAACTCAGTGAGAGCACGTCCTCTCATGCTGTGGCCATGCCCCTTTATTGGCCTTTTTAATGCTTTTAAATGAACTTTAGTGTATTTTATTTACTGAAATTTTGCGTTTCCTAGACCATTGCAGTAATATTGTGTGAAGTAAAAAATTGGAACTCTCTGTTGTCTAGGGCAGTGGTCATCAACCTTGTCCTCAGGGCTCGCTAACAGGCCATGTTTTATATATTACCTTGGAGATGTAGACTAGAATACTGCAATCACTGAGCAGTAAATTATATTGCCTGTGATGTAGTTGTTATCTTGTAAACCTGGCTTGTTAGTGGGCCGTGAGGACAGGGTTGATGACCTCTGCTCTAGGGTGTCTGCTTTTAGAAAATATGTAATATTGTGGGGGTTTTAGGTAATCTTCAGTAATAAAATTATTTTTTAAACAAGTGCAAAAAATGCAAAAACGGTTTTGGCAGTGAAAGGGTGGAACTTTACCCATGACAACTTTGATAAAAAGGTTTTTTAGTAAAGAACATGCATTCCACATTAATAAGTATGTTACCAAAATTAGTGTGTGCTGTAAATTGCCTCCAGCATTTTTCCTGTTTCTTCTTGCTGGAGGCTGCCATTTTGCTGAAGCCCAGAGCCCCCGAACAGCAGTAAATCTTTAGGCTGTCGGCGGATTGGCCTCTACAAATTTATCAGTGCCTAAAAATAGAGAGCAGCTGAGCATGTGCAGAGCAGGTTGAGATGGTGTGTTACTGTTTTTTAACCACTTCCATACCAGGCCTATTCTGGCACTGTAAAAATCATCATTTTTTTGCTAGAAAATTACTCAGAACCCCAAAACATTATAATTATATATATATATATATATATATATATATATATAGTTTTTAGCAGACACCCTAGGGAATAAAATGGTGGTCGTTGCAACTTCTTATGTCACACGGTATTTGCGCATCAATTTTTCAAACACTTTTTTTTTGGAAAAAAACTGTTTCATAAATTAAAAAATAACAATACAGTAAAGTTAGCCCAATTTTTTTAGCATAATGTCAAAGATAATGTTACGCCGAGTAAATAGATACCCAACATGTCACGCTTTAAAATTGCACACACTCGTTGAATGGCGTCAAACTTTGGTACTTAAAGATCTCCATAGGCGACGCTTTACATTTTTTTACAGGTTTAGAGTTACAGAGGAGGTCTAGTGCTAGAATTGTTGCTCTCGGTCTAACGCACACGGCGATACCTCACGTGTTTGTTGAATGGCGTTATATACGTGTGCGTTCTCTTTTTTTTTTTTTTTTTTTTTTTTTTGTTATCACATTTATTCCTGTTACAAGGAATGTAAACATCCCTTGTAATGGGAATGGTGTGTGACAGGTTCTCTCTATGGAGAGATATGGGGTCTAGAAGACCCCACATTTCTCTTCCAGGCTGGAAAGCATCATTAAAAAAAAGACAGCCGAGATTGCTGCTTTGTTGACATCCGATCCGCGGCCTGGACGTGACGTCATAATGTCGCATCCGGGCCTCCAACGGTCATAGAGATGACTGGTGACCATCTGGTCACCGTAAATCTCTGCTCTTCATCCGGTGGCGGCAAATTCTTTCTCCGGGTCCCTGATGGCACGGGAGAGCCTGGAGGGCTGTGGGAGGGTTGTCCCCTCCTGTCGCCTGTAAGAACGATCAAGCGGCTGAACTACAGATATAATCATTCTTGCGGTGCACAGAATCACCGGCAGAAAAGAATGATATCCTCCAGATATCCCCACTGAATGTCAAGGACGTCCTTGGGCTGGAAGTAGGAAACAGTATAGACACTTATTATTAAAGTTTTGCATAGCTATACCTGCAAAAGGGGCTAGCCTGAAGTTATCTAGCAGGACTTATTTTTGTGACTAACATTCCATTTGAAGTTGCTCTCAGAATTCAGAGAGCATTCAGAATTCATTATTGGTTGCATTTGACCTTATTTGAACGTAACCTGCTTCAAGTGGGTTTTGCATTCCTATAGACTTGTATGATAATGCAAAACCCATTTGAAGCAAAAAAAAAAAAAAAAGTGTGGTCATTGACAAAGGCCATAGGGTTGTTTCTAACTCCAGTCAATTCAGGCATTATTAGGCAGAGTTCACCAGGTTCAGAGGGAGCTTGGAGTGTGGCAGAAGCATGTACTCATTGTTTACATTGGCAGTTCAGTTTTCTCAGATGCAGTAAATCTACACTAGAATGCAGATGCTTATATGGGGTGTATACGTAGGCCACCACCCTATCTGACCAAACAAACCTACCTTGTTTTCTTACCTTGTAGAGCATTCCTATCAATTTAAGTAAAACTGAAATTATATAGCAATATTTCCAAAGCCTGTTGTCCTCTCCAAAATTCTAAATGACTAAAGCAGACCTTAAACCAGACCTTAGATCAGTGTTTAGCAGGCCACTGATTTTTTTTGTTTGTTGGCGCTCCTTGAATTTCGGAACTAAGATACCTTTTTAATAGTTGCTCTCTGGTCTCTATAGACACTCTGATCTGGAAAAAAAAAAAACTTTACCCTGGCCTTTTCTTCCCGTATCACAGTTGGTAGGTGTAACTAAGCAGCAAACTAGCAATACCTACTAGACATCCATCAACAATATCTTAGTTTGTGGACACCAAACTTCGTTGCAGTCCACATATGATGCAGTTGGGGATTCTATGTGGTCCATTGGCATTATTTCTTCTCTAATTTAAACTTACCTTATTGTGCGTCAAATGAACATTTTAAAAGGCATGTAGTCAAGGTGTACAAGGGAAATTGCTTGTCGGCTAGAGTTCCTTCGCTCACTGGTGGGCTACAGTTTGAACAGGCCAGAGGTGTCCTTGTGGATAAACTACAGCATTTTGAACCTTTTATGTCATTTTACATGCTGTGGTTATTGGCTTGGAACCATGTAGCTGACAATGTCTTAATAATATTCATGGAAGTGAAAGGAAGGGATTGGGGGAGACAGTTTTTCACTGAAATCCTGACAGTTGTGCTCCTTAGAAATAGCCCTGCATAGTGTAGATTGTGTAAAAAAATAGCGCTTTAAATGAGCTTTGAAATGTGACCTGCCTTCTCCATTTTTAATATTGTACAACTGGACCTCACAGTACAGTCAATGCTTTGTGTTGAATTTCATAACCACTTGCCGACCAGCGACGTACCTATATGTCGCTGGATTTCAAGTGGTTATATCCTGATAATGCAATCCTAAAGACCAACTAGCTGCTGGATACCCCCCCCCCCCCCTCTGCTTTCGCTGCCTCTCCTGTCCCACCGGGAGACCCGGGTGACCAGCCGGCGTTTCCTCCGACTGAACGCAGATCCGAACAAAGCCAGATCAGCTTTGGCTCTTCACCGTGGTAACCCAGAAGTGATGACCTGACATCCAAGTTTACCCGGATGTCAACTGTGCCATTTTCAAAAATCAAAAGCATTCAAGAACAACTATCTTGGTGTGATCAAATGCTTTTAAGGGCAGATGGAGGGATTTGAGGTCCTGTAGTGAACCAAATAAAAACAAAAATGTAAAGCAACAGTGTAAAAATAAATTAACATAATAATAAAAAAAAAGTAAAGGGCCCCATCCCCTCATGCTTGCGCGCAAAGGCAAATGCATGCATCGGTCCTGCATGCACTCAAACCAAGATCGTCCAACACAGGTGAGGTATCGCCACAAATGTCAGATCATGAGCAGTAAATCTAGCACTAGACCTCCTCTGTAAATCTAAAGTAGTAACCTGTAAGCTTTTAAGGTGTTGCCTATGGATAGTAAAATTTACACAGTTTTTTTGCCGCTGCACGGGCGTGCGCAATTTTGAGGCATGCCATGTTTGGTATCTGTTTACTCGGCGTAACTTCATCTTTTAGATTTTACAAAAAAATTGGGTTATGTATTTATTTTTTTGCATTCAAGTTTAAAAAGTATTTTCTACAAAAAATTGCGTTTGAAAAACCTCTGTGCAAATATTGTGTGACAAAAAAAATTGCAAAACCCACCAATTTATTTTCTGGGGTCTCTGCTTTAAAAAAAAGTATAAATGTTTGGGGGTTTGAAGTCGTTTTCTAGCAAAAAATAGTTTGTTACATGTAAACAAAGTGCCAGAAAAGGCATGGTTTTGAAGTGGAGTTTTCAGAGCTGGGTAGAGCTCCTCTTTTTAAATTGTCTCTCCTTTTACTTCATTTCCACTGTCATTTAATAATATGTCTAGTTTTGTAATATGATAGTGTGCTCTGTTTTAGTATAGTGACTTTTACATTTTTCTTTCCTGTCCTTGGAATTAAAATTTCATCTGGGATCTATGTAACAGTTCCACGTTTAAAATGTGATATGTGGCTTACAAAATCTAATTTACTGTTCATAAATAAATGATGCCTGTTTGTTGTTGTGTTTTTTTTTTTTTTTTTAAGAATTGAAGAGGTAGAATGAGGACACGTTCACCATTTCCCTGAACCATTCTAATGATGCACATTAATAAACTGAATAATGGGATACTTATTCACTGCCTAAATATGGTGTTTTCTCAAAATACAAATTTTGCAATTTGAGTATAGACAAATTATACAATGTTGTTCTTGTATAAGACTAAAGGTATTTTTAACTTTTACTTTGTCACTGTTCTGTTTCCAGTGCCGCTTTATGCATTAACACACCTCCTTACACCCAGTCTGTCCACACAGTATGATCACCTGCTTACTTGCCACCATATACAGGCAGCTTAAAGTGGTGGTTGTTAAGCCACTATGTTATATTTATACCATTCCATCTGTTGTATAACAATGTGTGCCTGTGCTGTATAAATCTATGCTGATTTCTACCTTATCTCAGAGTGTCTCCCGAGGCTCACGTGACTCCTTGGCTCTCTCCTCTCCCCAGCTGACAGCTGCAGCGGGAGGGGCAGAGAACTCCCACTGACGTCAGCTGGGAGAGGAGAGAGCTGAGCGGTCACGTGAGCGCTGGAAGATGCTCTAAAATGTAGAAAGCGGCATTGTTTTTATACAGCAGAGGCACTGGGACACACATCGTTATAGAACAGATGGGATGGTACGAATAGTTAGTTATTTTATTGCAGCAGGGGTGGGCAGTGTCTCAAGCTCACAGGGAGGGAAGGGGGGAGAGCAGAGAGGATAGCTGCGGATGATGGAGGCATGTAAACTGACCACTGTGTCGGGGGTCAGCAGCCATGATAAACCGTGGTCAGTTTACAGGGGGGAGGTTCCTTCAACATCCTGTCTGTACATGTTCAAATAAGAGAGCTGGAGAAAAGAGTCATTGGACTACGAGTGCCGTGTTAACCACACTCCTGTCCAATTGAGAACTACAAGTCGGTGTGGGAAAAACCATGTACAGCCCCACACAATTTAAACTGGCAGCATCTGTGATGTAGAAGAACCACCCGCATGCTGTCACGGGAGTGGGGGAGGAATCACATTTGCACCATGTTACATCCTAAATACAGGTGTAACATGGTGCCAAAGGAGCAGTTGGCCTTTAAGCTGCTGGTCACCCCATATTCATGCAGGAAAAGTTATTTGCATTGGGATCTCGTACGAGCAAGAAGCGACAACAAAGTGCGATAATAAACCTAGATTACACATGAATTCATGTCTGTGCATGTCCTTGGTTTTGTTTGTCTAGTTTGCTCTGAAGTTCAGACCTGAAGAATCCAATAAGATAAGCAATGGCTTTTTCCATCAGTCATAGAAATACACATGAATGCAATAAAAGTTGTGTAGGTACAGGTGCGTGCTGTAGAATAATAACCTTCAAATTCACCATTCTCTCAAGAAGAAATATTTTTCTAGTAGAAGCTTGTTTGCTGCTAAAGAGTTAGTGGTAAACAGAGAGGCAAAGTGCATGAGGCATTGCAAGTTTTTGCTTCAGAAGTCGTGAACACAATGTTCCTTTGCCGCCAAATGGGCTTGCAGCACGTTTATTAAACTGCCCTTACTTCCTTATCACAAAATTGGAATGGACGTGTAGTAGCTCACTGTGTAATAATGAAAAATCTCTTTCCGCTGTTGAGCTCCTAAAAACCTGCTGTTTTTGATAAGATATTAAGTTCTTGTGTTTTTCCTAACATGCTGTGGTAGACATTCATGCTGATCTGTGTTTGTTTATGTCTGACCAGTCAAACCCCCTGCCTCGATCCTTCACATTAATAATTACATCTGAGTACATGTATACTGGCTCTGCGAAAATTAATATTTCTGAGAAGTCTGTCAGCTTTTCTTCTATCTATGGGATATAAAGTATATCCGTGTATACTGTGTTTTTGAAGCTTTGCACAACTGGCAGAATCATGTGGTGCACCTGACTAACGAGATGTTAATTTATATACAGTGGATGTAAAAAGTCTACACACCCCTCTTAAAATGTCAGGTTTCTGTTATGTAAAAAAAAGTGAGACAAAGATAAATCCTTTCAGAAAATTTTCCACCTTTAATGTGACCTATAAACTGTACAATTCAGTTGAACAACAAACTGAAATATGGTTGCATAAGTATGCACACCCTTAAACTAATACTTTGTTGAAGCACCATTTTGTTTTATTACAGCACTCAGTCTTTATGGGTATGAGTCTATCAGCATGGCACATCTTAACTTGGCAATATTTGCCCACTCTTTGCAAAAACACTCCAAATCTGTCAGATTGCGAGGGCATCTCCTGTGCACAGCCCTCTTTAGAGCCCCCACAGATTTTCAATCGGACTCAGGTCTGGGCTCTGGCTGGGCCGTTCCAAAACTTTAATCTTCATCTGATGAAGCCATTCCTTTGTTGATTTGGATGTATGCTTTGGGTCTGTCATGGTTATGCAATAGAGTTTTGTCTATCAGCTTACCTGTCTCCATGTGTTGATCTCTAAAGACCAGCTGACTCTCACCTGACTGCTTTTATTAACTCTTCTCTAGCATGGCTCCACCCCAGCTCCTATCAGAGAACTCTATATTCACCTCTGCACTGCAGGCCAGCCCTGCTGATCAACCTTTGAGTGTTTGGCTTCCTGTTCCTGCCTGCCGTGTGCTTATCATTTGTTTCTGTTCCCGACCTTGGCGTGTTCTCAACTATTCCTGTCTGCTTGTGACCCTGACCTTTGGCGTGTCCCCGACTATCCCTGTTTGCCTGTGACCCTGAACCTTGGCGTGTACTCTGTTGTCCTTGTCTGCTTGTGGCCCTGACCTTGGCTTATTTCTTTACTATCCCTATCCTCCTGTTGCCTACTGTGGGTATGAGCTAGTTGCATCCCAGTCCATCCTCACCACTAGAGGCTCTGGTGAACACCTGCTGGCTCTTAGACTCCACGCCCCAGGGAATCCTATGCTCTAACCCCGGTGGGATCCGTGTTGGTGTTCCAGCGGCCCTGCCTTCCTTACCACCCTGACCCCATCTGCAGCAGTCAGCCGTAGGGTCCACTGCCTTGCGGTGCACTCCTGATCCCAACGGTGTGCATCTGTCACCTAACCTCAAGGTGACCTAACAGTGTCATTGTCATGCTGAAAGATGAAGTTCCTCCTCATGTTAAACTTTCTAGCAGAAGCCTGAAGGTTTTGTGCCATTGACTGGTATCTGCAACTGTTCATAATTCCCTCTACCTTGGCTAGTTTTTAATTTTTACTCCCCCCCTTAAAGATTCTTCTGAAATGATTTAGCTTTGTCATTTTTTTTTTTTTTTTTTTTACATCACAGAAACCTCCTGACTTTTTTTAACAGGGGTGTGTAGACTTTTTATATCCACTGTATTTGAGGTGGACCTGTGGTCAACATACGAGGTACAAGTCTAAGTTGGAAAATGCCAGTTTGCAGAACACTTCATTAAAAGTGCCATTTCCCAAACATGAGTGTGTATTTCATCCAAACATTCACGGTGTAAAGTATATTTGGATAAACATCTTGCTAAACACTTGTATCCTTGTTTTCTGAGTCATAAATTTAGAAATTTTACGAAAAACTCAGGGTAAACCAAACTGAGCAAATTCTTTTTAACTGATTTTTTTTTTTTTTTGCCTAAAGTTGCCTTTTAAAGCAAACTTGTGCAAGAAAGCATTACCTTTAACCACTTGCCGACTATGCTTGTTCTGTCACTTTTTGTTTACAAGGTTAAATTGGTGATTTTTGCTATAAAATGACTTATAACCCCCAAACATCCTTCCTTCCTTCCTTCCTTCCTTCCTTCCTTCCTTCCTTCCTTCCTTCCTTCCTTCCTTCCTTCCTTCCTTCCTTCCTTCCTTCCTTCCTTCCTTCCTTCCTTCCTTCCTTCCTTCCTTCCTTCCTTCCTTCCTTCCTTCCTTCCTTCTTTTTTTTTAAGCAGAGACCCTAGAGAATAAAATGGCAATCATTGCAATTTTTTATGTCACGGTATTTCTGCGGTGGTTTTGCAAGAAACAAAACAAAAATGACCACTTTACCCCAATTCTTTTGCATAATCTGAAAGATGATGTTACACCAATTACAGGCAGTCCCCGACTTACGAACACCCGACTTACGAACGACTCCTACTTGCGAACGCCCTCAATGCCAGCTGCTTGTGCTCCACGCTTGTCCTGGATATCTCCAAGCAGCTATCTTGCCACATTCCACACTGCAGTACTTTATTGTACGTCATGTACTGCATGGCCAGAAGAGCCCCAGAAGAGCCCAGAACATCCCACATCCCTGCACAGGCAGACACCAGAATACCCCACATCCCTGCACAGGCGGAAGTTACACTTAGAAGCAGTGTTCCGACTTGCGAACAAATTCCACTTACGAACAAACCTACAGTCCTTAATGTGTTCGTAACCTGGGGACTGCCTGTAAATGGATACCTAATATGTCAGTAGTAGTAGAGTAGTGGTGGAAACGTCCGGCTCAGGTGGAAAGCATGCTGGCTCTGAGAGAATAGCAGCTGTGAGGACTGTATACGAACGAGGCTGTTGATAGTGGGTGCTGCTTCATGGCACATGAAAAGTGTACCGGAATATACTTTTTAGTATTTTTCACGCTTTAACATTGCGCTTGTGGAATGGCGACAAACTACGGTACTTAAACATTTCCAACGCTTTAAACACCTTTTATAGGTCACCTGTTTAGAGTTACAGAAGAGGTCTAGTGCTAGAATTATTGCTCTCACTCTAACGTTCTTGGTGATACCTCGTGTGGTGCAAACACCGTTTACATATGCGTTCACTTCTGCGCACGAGCACAGAGGGATGGGGGCACTAACTTTTATTTTTAAACTGTCCCTTTTTCTTTTTTTTAACAGGTTTATTCCCATTACAAGGAATGTAAACTTCCCTTGTAATGGAAAAATGGATGACAGGTCCTCTTTATGGAGAGATCTAGGGTCCAAAAACCCCAGATCTCTTCTTTACTTTTCAAAGCAGCCTGGACCAGATGTAAAGTCATGCCATCGCTTTGATCCTCCAAGGCCATAGTCGGTCAAAGGGTATTGCCTATAGGAGCAGCCGGCCACACTGTGTCCCGGGGCGCACCGGCAGAAACGATATGCCGGGGGGGGGGGGTGGGAGTTTGTAGCGAACAATGCACCCACAGCTGCCTCCTCCCCGTCGGTCGGGTCACTGCCTTACCTTGTCCTGACTAATCTGCTGTACGACAGGCCACAAACTACAACCACTGGTCCCGCGGTGCACTCCGCTGCTTCTCCCACTCCTCCTATTCCAGATGACATGCCGGTCCGTCCAGCCGACACACTCCGGCGGCTCAGGCTTCTCTCTCTCTCTCTCTATCTATCTATCTATCTATCTATCTATCTATCTATCTATCTATCTATCTCAGCCGCGCCGCTAAAAGTTAGGCGCCGCCCATCCTTTCGGCCAATCGGGTGACTGGTCTTAAAACCCATTTCCTGATTGGCCGGGAGGAGAATCAGGAAGACAATAGCTAATATTCACTATTGTGACACAAGTGGGTGTGCTCGGGGTGCAGTGCTCTGCGCCCCAAGCTCATCCTTTTTTAGAAGCCAATTAGAGCCTCAGGCTGTAATCATGTGCTTAAAAAAAAAAAACAAATAAAAAAAAACATTTGGAATTCATGTGTCCAGTGCCCTGCGTGTAGATTAGGGGCCAGTTTGTATGGTCTTATGGCTGCACCAGCTTTAATGTGAAGGTGTGCCCCCCAAATATCTTGTTTGTAGATTAGGGGCCGGACGCATGAATCGGGGGCGTATAGACTGGCCGCCACTGGATTCTACATCCACCTAGGTAAGTATGATTCTTTGAGAGGAAAAAAATCCCATACTTCTCTTTTAAGAACACACTGGGGGGAATTCAGTGCTTCACCGCTTTTTTGGCATTAATCCCTTTTGTTAATGCGCCAAATTTATGAAGCATTTGGGACAGTTTGGGGTCTGACAGCAAAACTCGTGCACCAAATCAAAATAGTTCTAAAATTATTGTATATTATTATATTATATAATATTGTCACATTGAATTTGTGCCATTTTGACATTGTGTCACGTTTCAATGCGCCAAATGTAAAAGTGGAGCTAATTAAGATCAACTCTTTTTGCGTACGGAGAGAGACTCTGGCTCAGACAGATTTTGCAAAAGTGTCTCGCATGCATTCTAAAAGTGGCGCAGCATGAGCCAAATGGAAGTACGTGTGATAGACGGGTATATGAATTTGACACCACAAAAACACACTCCAGATCCGCTCTGGATGCGTTTCTGTATGCACTTTTTTTTTTTTTTAATGCCTTCCGGTGCCTCTTTGTGTTTCTGGATGCATTCCAAATCCTTTTTTTTTTTTTTCTCCTTTTCTCCTGTTTATTTTTCACTGAACTGAACCATTGCGTTTTTGATGCGTTTCCAAATGCATTCCAGATGCTGTTTTTTAATTTATTATTTCCACTGTACTCGGGCCTGGTGCATTTTTGTTGCGGTTTACCACGTTCCAGTACAGTAAAAATGCAGCATGTTCTACTTTTTTTTTTCTTTCTAGAACTGACCGCACTGGTGTGAAGTAAGCCATTGGAAACCATATAACCTGCTTTCAATGCATTTGTTGCAGAAAAAAAAATGCACTGTACTGCATGTGGTCCTCGAATTCATAAAGACTGGCGCAGGCAGATTTTGCGTAAGGATTTTTCATGCTTTGTAAAAGTGATGAAGAATGTGCCAAATTCATATACTGTACCTGTCTACAACTTGTACTTGAACTAAGCTCATGCTGTGCCACTTTTTACTTTCAAAATATTTTATTTTTAAAATACATAGAATACAATACGATACATTTAATAATTATTTTAAAGGTTCATTAACATTAAATTCTGGAAAATGAAGAGTTCACGACAGTAAGCTATTAACAAATGGGGATAAACTAAAAATGGATATTCCAATCCTGTTAGGCCAGCTTACCAGGTAACCTGGACTGGTGGAGAGCACTAAGGAAATAGAGGTCAGAAGAAAAGTTTCCTGGCTAATGACCCAAGAAAAATTGGCCAGCATTTTAGCCGACAGGACCCCACAGTTTGAAAAAAATCTGGGATCCTTGGGCTAAATACATAGGGATTTCTATTTCGCATGGTGTCACACCGGCCCTCTCTCCTTCTAAGCATTAAGATAGACCCGTATTCCCTTTCTTTCTCTCCTTTTCTTTTCCTTTTCTTTTTCTGTCCTTATCTATATGTTTTGAGGACACCTGGAAATGACATTTGAGGATTCTTATCTCCAATTTTAATTTATTATATCAACATTTATAGATAAGTTTATCTTATCTTCCTTCATGTTAGACTGGATATTTCTGTCAAAACATTTTTTGACCGGGGGTGGGGGTTGCTGGGGAGGTGGAGGGTTCGCTCCTTCGGCACAGTATGCTGCACCACTTTTATAATGATCGTAAGACACTTTTGCAAAATCTTCTGAGCCAGTTAGTTTTTCTCTGTATGCCAAGAGTCAGTGTTCATAAGCTCCACTTTTACATTTGGCGCATTCAATGTGACAGTGTAAAAGTGGTACATTTTAGGACTACCTGAATTTGGTGCACGAGTGGCTGATGGAACCAAAGGTGTCACAAATGTTTTATGAATTAGGCACTGCCGTGCCACTTGTCTGGCATTACTCTCTTGTTCATGTATTGCGCCTAATTCATGAAGCATTTTGGTTCTGACAGTGACTCTTGCGCCAAATTCAGTTCTAAAATGCGCCACTCTTACGTTGTGTTGCATTGAATGCGCCGTTTTTACATTGAGTCACATTTAATGCTCCAAATTTAAAAGTGGAGCTAATGGAGACCAACTCTCGTTATGTACAGAAAGACAAACTGGCTTCTAAAAGTGGTGCAGCATGAGTCATATTCAAGTAAAAGTTTTAGACGGGTCCATGAATTTGGCGCATCCTGCACCACTTTTAGAATTCACCTGAGACAATTTTTCAATATCTGCTTGTGCCAGTCTTTATGAATTCCAGGAACTGTGTGTTTGGTGTTAGGATTTGTGTCTTCCAATAGGGACACTAGTTCTTGTGACCTGGTGGCCCCAATGAATTCCCTTAATTTGCAGGGATTTCCTCACTTCCTGTTTGGCTATGGGACAGGAAGTGAAGGGATATGTCCGCAATGGGACACAGATGGCAAAAAAAAAATCTGATGAGATCAAACCCTCCCTTGCTACATCCAAAATGAAGAAAAACTTTTGCCTATAGATCTACATGAAGGAATTTAATGGAGGGGCTACATGACTGAAAGTAAGACTATACCTCCAGGAAAAAGTTAATTGTGAGGTGTTAAACAGTAGTGATTGGAGGTTAAGTGGTTGTAAACCTCAGACATGAAATCCAAACAAAGCACGGTCTTCTGTACTGTGTACTTGCCTCTCTCCAAAGCTTTGAGTGTGATTTCTCTCTGCTGCCTAGTTCTTCCACTATCTGCATGACTCTCTTCTCACCGCTTTTCCCAACACCAAGAGAAAAAGAAAAATGGGAGAAGTGAGCTCCAGCACACATTGTGTGGTTGACGGCCACAGCTGCGCTTGTTCTCCTATAGAATGCGGAGGGTTGTGTCCCTTCCCTCCAGTCAGGGTTCGGAGTTCTTCTCCCCAAATTGGGCATTGTGAATGTGTGAATTCACATTCCTGCCCCCGGCTTTCTGCTGCTGAGAGAGGCTGCCAGATTTTGTGGTAATCTCTGTGTTGTAGAAGGCTGCACAGGACAAATGGCTGCAGATTATCAGGTACAACTTATGTAGGAGGATTTGTTTCATCTGTGTAACGCCTGAGTTCAGTCACTATATTGGGTATATGTGAGGGTTTACAATCACTTTAAAGTAGTTGTACAAGCCGATGGTTTTTTACCCTAATGCATTCTATGCATGAAGATAAAAAGCCTTCTGTGTGCAGCAGCCTCCTTCAGCCCTCCCAACATTTACCTGAGTTTCCTCTCTGTCTCCACGAGTGTCTCACCCGACTGAGATTCTTCCTCCTGATTGGCTGAGACACAGCAGTGGCACCATTGGCTCCCGCTGCTGTCATTTAAAGTCAGCTAGCCAATCAGAGAAAGGGGGCGGGGCCAGGGCTCTGTCTGAATGGACACAGAGAGCTGTGACTCGGCTCGGGTGCCCCCAGAGCAAGCTGCTTGCTCTGGGGGCACTCAACAGGAGGGAGGGGCCAGGAGAGCAGAAGAGGGACCCTAGAAGAGGAGGATCTGGGCTGCTCTGTGCAAAACGACTGGAACAGAGCAGGTAAGTATAACATGTTTAGTATTTTTATAGGAAAAAAGAGACTTTTCAATCAATTTAAGGGTCATATGTTAGGTAGGACAGCCACAGGGGTAGGCGCTGCAGAGACTGCTGGGAATTCTTTCTGGAAGGTCAATGATGGAAGGAAGTTGTCCCACCTGTCCTCCCTTGGTAATGTTTTCACAACAGATTTGAATTTGGTCTTTGGGGGTCTGTGTAAAGAGGTGAGATAGTTACAAAGTGCCAGGGCTTAACTGGTGTTTTGGTGGTATCCTTATTGGCGTCAGTTGTTCAAATTGGGGCTCAGTCTCTTAGAGGTGAACTGTAGTCAATTTTGGAGCTTTGGATTTTTGCAAAGCCTAGCAGACACTAAAGACTCCCTTCTCGTTACCATCAATCATGTTTATAATTCAGAAATGTTAGGGGTTTTATTGGACACCCCCAGTATTGAGTCTCACCCCCTTTCTGCTTATCGGCAAAGAAGAAAAGACCATTCACAGCTTATTCCATGAATATCGGTGTCTGTCATTAAAAGAAACAAAACCCACAGTTTTTTTAATCTTATAAAAAAAAGTTTTATTGTACTAAACTCAAGATTTCTTTAAATGAGGCATTTAAATATAATTTGTAGGAGGTAGGCACATTTATTTTTGTACACACTTAAAACTGTAATTTAGCAGTTTTAATGATGTACCTGCATTTGTTTGAAAGAAGCCTGTGATAAACATTTGTATTTTGTTCAGATTGTTTTTATGATAAAAAAAGCAGATTTTATTTCCGGTGGATGTTGAAACAATGTTTGAAATTTGGCACCTTAAGGTATGTGCAATCTTATTCTCTGGCTTGAAAAGTTAGCTTGGTCTGACCCCTCTTGCCTCCATACTGGTCAGTGAAGCCTCCTTTATATGAACGGTGCAGTCGCATCTCTGAATGAAGGGTTTGCGCGATCAGCTACAGGAGGCAGCCCCATTGAAAGCAATGGGAGGCTGCCGGCTCCCGCAGCTAATTGCGGCCTCACGCATATAATCTTTCATATTGCACTCACATTCGATTGCTCGGTCCTGTAGGCAGGCAGTTGGCCCCCTGGGGTTCTCACATCTAGACAGAGGCAGAGTGCTTTCACCAATGTCCATACACCCTAAAATGGAACTAAACACGTGGTTTTCCCAAATCCGTTACATTCAAGGCATGCCTTAAAGTAGAACTATAGGCAAGCTTTTTTTTTTCATTTTGGATAGACGCACAGGTTTAAAACTGGCAGCCCTCCAGCTGATACAAGTCCCTATGAGGCATTGCAAGGCTGACAATTACAAGTAGGATTCCCACAGGCAGAGACATAATGGGAATTGTAGTTCCTTAACAGCTGGAGGGCCACCAGTTTGAAACCCCTGGGATAGAGTAAGGGAGGGTCATAACCCTTGTCAGAACAGAGAAAGGGAATTAGGACATAGATTCCTCCATCCCCTGCTCTACAGCCTTAGATGCACAGATGAATACAAGGCACTTAGAGGCTTCCTCTTAATTCATAAACAGATTAATTCACAAAGTGATGAATGAACACCAGAGTGATTGTTACCAATCACTCACTGTGTTCTTTCAGGAAATGATCCCCCAGCTGCCAGCAGGAGGGAGAAGAAAGGAGGGAAGCCTGCAGCGCTGCGAGAGAATGGGTACACAGGGGGGCCCAAAAAGCTGGGGGGTGGGGGTTATCAGAGCAGTGGAAGGGGGGGGAGCAGATACTTGAAACTGATCCCCTTGCAGTGAATAAGAAAAAAATGTGGCGCTAACTAAAGCTGATGTAAAATAAAGTGCATGAACAATTTAATAACATTCACAAAAAAACAATGATCAAAAATGGGATAACCCTGGTGGACAGTGATACCAGATCACCTGTGCTGCAAGTAAATTAAAATATGATTTAAGTGACCGATGAATGAAACCCTTATTGAGAGATTCACACATAATGTCAGTGATAAAAAAACCCCATAATGAAACGTAAAGAAATGTCCATAAATATAATGAGATAGAGTTCATCAGTAGATAACATAAACAAAGTCCATTCTAATTGCTAGTGATCGTGTAAAAAAAGTAAAATAATTATTTGATAGAAGTTTGTGGAATAGAAGAAAAAATTCCTGGTGCAAATAAAGGTCATTTCTTAAAATTCTTTTCACTATTCAGTTTCAGCCACGTTCAATAGTGACGTCAACTGGCTCCCCCTATGTTGCGTCACAGATCACGTGACTTTCTCAAGGGCCCTTGAGAGAGCCATGTGATCTGTGACGCAATGCGTCAGCAGGAGCCGGGTGATGTCATGGCCGAGACCGGAAGCTCTGTTGCTTATTGATACTGGCTGTTTTTACTACTGCTTGTTAAAACTAGTTTTTAACCACTGCCCGGCCTATAGCAGAATGACGGCCGGGCGGTGGTTCAGTTATCCTGACTGGGCGTCATATGATGTCCAGAAGGATAACATGCCGGAGCGCAGTGCGGCGATCAGTGGTGCTGTGTGTCACTCTGACACACTGCATCTCCGATCTTAGTAAGGAGCCTCTGATGAAGGCTCCTGACCCCGTGATCAGCTGTGACCATTCACAGCTGATCACGCGTGAACCAGGAAGTGCCGGTAATGGCTTTCCTCGTTTCGCGCTGACAGGGAGAGGCGGTTCTCCCTGTCAGAGTGGGGGGGGGTCTGTGCTGATGATCAGCACATTGATTATCAGCACAGCCCCATCACATGTGCCACAAACCATGCCAATCAGTGCCAATCCACTCACCTGCTTTTGCCATGTCCCTCACCTTGTGTCAATGCCACTTAACCAGCCATCCCATTAGGGCCCTTTTCACACTGGGGCGGTTTGCAGGCGCTATTTCGCCTATAATAGCGCCTGCAAACCGACCTGAAAGTGTCGCTGCTTTGTCTCCAGTGTGAAAGCCCCGAGGGCTTTCACACTGGAGCGGTGCGCTAGCAGGATGGGGAAAAAAGACCTGCTAGCAGCACCTTGGAGCGGTGAAGTACCGGAGTATATACCGCTCCTGCACATTGAAATCAATGGGACAGAGCAGCTTTACCGCCGGCAAAGTGCCTCTGCAGAGGCCCTTAAAGTGAATGGGACTGTCGGTGAGTCAACAGCGGGTCAGAGGTGCTGCTGCGGAAAAGAGATGACAGTTGCTCTTTAAAAAGTATGATTTAAATCAAATCCACCCTGGCAAGAATCTGACATTTTTTCCGAAACCAAGAGAAAAAAGGTGATAGGAGGGAGCTCCAGCAGATTGACAGCCTCAGCTCTGTCCCTGTGTGCTGTGTGTGTGGTGGGGGGGGGGGGTTGTTCCCCTTCCCCTTCCCCTTTTTTCTCTTTTCTCTTTTCTCTCTCTCAGCGTGTAGTTTCAGCTCTCCACACCCTTTTTTTTCTGATAGCTCAGACGAGGTTTATAATTCAGCACATTGGATCTAGAGAAGAGAAAACGGCAGACAGGTGAAACTTACATAGGAGTATTTGTTTCATCTTGGTGTATCACCTGGGGCCAGTCATCTCACTGGGTATAGGTACGTTTTTACAATCACTAATGCCCTGTACACAGAGGCGGACTTTTCGGCAACAAAGGTCCAATAGTCTTTCTGACGGACTTTCGACTGACTTTTTATTACTAGCATACAGACAAGTGGATTTTTCCACTGGACTCGAGTCCGTCGAACAGATTTGAAACATGTTCCAAATCTAAAGTCCGTCAGATTTTCGACCGAAAAAGTCCGCTGCAGGTCCGATGAAGCCCACACACAGTCAGATTGTCCGCTGGATTTGGTCCGTCAGACCAGTCCGGTCAAAGTCCGCTCGTGTATACGCGGCATAAGGCTGCTTTCACACTGAGGTGGTTTTCAGGCATTTTAGAGCTAGAAATAGCCTCTAAATAGCACCTGAATACAGCCTCCCCATTCATTTCAGTGTGACTTCACACCAGGGCGGTGCGCTTGCGGAACGTTCTGAAAACTCCTACAAGCAGCATCTTTGGGGTCGTTTGGGAGCGCTGTATACACTGCTTCCAAAACGCCCTGAAATGAATGGGCATTGCTGCTGAAGCACCTGAAAAGCACTTCGGCAGCGCCGCAATACAGGCGTTTTTAACCCTTTGGCCGCTAGCGGGGGTTAAAAGTGCCCCGCTAGCAGCCGAAAAGCGCAGCTAAAACGACGGTAAAGCGCCGCTAAACTAGGGACTCTTTACCACTAAAGCGGATCAGCTACAGTGTGAAAGTAGCCTAAATGCACCAATAGTTGTATTGCCCTCTCACCTCACTTTATACTTACCCAAGTCCTATCTCAATTCTGCGCTGTGCCCGTCTGAGCCAGTGTAGAGAGAGCGACCAGCGTTACTGCAGAGACAGCAGGGGGAGCCATCGGTTCCTGGTGCTGTCAATCAAATCCTGTGAGGAGGGATGGGGGGGTGGAGCTGCACTGTGTGCATCAATAGACGCACACAGCTCAGCTCTTAAGTGAGCCCACGGATGGCACACAGAGAAGAGGAGCAGCAAAGAATGCTGGCGGATGACCTCAAAAGAGAAGATTCAAGGCTGCTCTGCGAAATACCATTGCACAGAGCAGGTAAGTATACCAGATCGATTATTTTAATTATAAAGGAGGGCTTTTTGATTCATTTAGTCCCTTTTCACCAATCTCTTTATTGTCTACAACACATTCTGTATTTCTCCTACTTACCGGTTTGCGTTAAACGTCCTATAACCATTCTACCAAATCTCTTCTCAGAGAGAAGTTATTACTTTTTTTTTCATTTTGAATATGTGCAATGTGCCTTTTTCATTGTGGAACAAATGTTCCATTTTACACACTGTGAATCTCCGGGCCCTACTCAGTCTGTCGGCTACAATTTAATCTTGTAGTTCAATTATTGTATCCGATTATTATATTTCTTAATTTGAGGCTCTCCATGTTGTGTTATGATTCAGTTCCCTTTATATGCTTGTAGTTTTATATCAGAGCTGTCAGCTCACTGACGTCTGCTCTGGCTGTTTGCATTGCATGAAGTTTTGTTAATATTCTGACTCTGTTCCAGTTTCTTGTACTTTTTTTTTTATTTTTTATTTTTTCGAGTGTCATAAATGTTGAATGATATTGAAAAGAATTAAGCTAAGCTAAGAACATGATTAGGCTTTTTTTTAATTGGGATGATTTTAATAACCTCTTGCTACAATAAACTTTAACTTAATCCTTGCGATACAGGTGGAATAAAATTAGGTTTGTTGTGAATTGGATCTTTTTCTTGCTTTGGAGCGCCCTCTAGGGGGATGACTGGGGTATAGGCTATAAAACAGCATTTCCAAACAATGGACCAAGCATGTCAAACTCCGATTAAAGAGAGACTTAAGATGACTAAATCTTCAAGGGGACACATTGTCTATTGAGGGCTGCACATACCTATTTCCAGAAGAAGATTATGGCGCTTTGGAATTTAAATTGATAGTAAAGGTACAATTTATTTAATCCCAGGAACAGGGACTTTTTTTTCTGAAGTACATAGCTGCAATGTTATGGAGGGAAGTATGATATATCAACAAGAGAACATCTGGGGGCAGATTTTTTTTTTCCTTATGCAAAGACTTAATCAAAAGTGTATATAGTAATAAGGTGAGCTCAGTTCAAAGGCATTAAAAAAACAAAAAACAAAACACACAAGTGAACAATGACATGCAATGTAGAAAACATCCATTCGGGTTAGTTAGACAATCATTAAAAATATATTTAACTGGATATTAACAGGTTATGTCCCATCTTAGTTTTTTTTTTTTTTTTGTTCTTTTATTGGAGGCTTGTATGCTGTCCAGAGAAAGTTAATATTATCTTTCATTTTCTTTTCTATTTTTGTACTGAAAAAATACAAAATTTTATTAAGAATCGTCGATAATATATTTTATATATATATATATATATATATATATATATATATATATATATATATATATATATATATATATATATATATATATATATAAATTTAATTTACTTAACTGGGACACACTGTGTAGCTCACAATAGTTACATTTAGGTTGTGCACCAAGGAAGAATAATGTCACAGGATGGAAAATAGTTCATCCATAGACATGGATATGTGTCCACGCAGAGGTTTTGTATTGAGCAGGTCTAGAAAAAAGTGAGGAAGATAAGTATCCTAAAAGATCAAAGAAGTACAAGAAAGAGTAGGAAACCCAGAATTGTGTAAAAAAAAAAAAAAAAAAAAAGGGTGGGGTGCAGGAGGTGGAGGAAGAGAAAGTGGGATTAAAAGGGTACTTGCTAGAACTTAAAGCAGGTTTGGTGGGTGGGGGGCATAGGCAAGCCTGGGTCGCCAGATAAAGAAATTTATTGTGGGCATCCTTTAGTATTGATAAAGATGCCATGTATGTGGCTCTTCAACATTAGAAGTTATAGGATTTGTCATTTTCATGTTTTTTTGCAGTGGTTAGTTTCATGGCTGCATGGAGAAAAAACATGTTTTTCATGATTTTTAAACCTCTGAGGGCCACAGTGGAGAACGAGAGGGCCGCATGTGACCCATGAAGCACCATTTTGAAATGCCTGGTATAGAATATCATTGATGGCTGCAGAATATTATTACCTTGCATCATCTACAGTAATAATTTAGAGGAGAATTCCCCAACATGATTTCACAGCTCCTGTGACTTTTGTTTTTTTTTTTTTGTAGGTCTTATATGCACTGCATGGTGTTGAAAATCCCACTGTTTAGGTGTACATGACTATGACAGCTTGGAACCTGAAACTGTGACACATTGAGACATGAGGCTATAAATTAAAAAAAAAAAAAAAAAAAAAAAAGGGCTGTGTATTACTCGATGTTCAGAATGCCAAATGTTTTGACTGAATCTTTTTATGTGGCAACAAGAATATTTTTTCCAGTCTGTGCATTTCAGACAAGATATCACTGAAATGTGATAAAAGCCGAACGCCAGGCAGATGTTAAACCAGACCTTCACAGCAAAAAATTACTTTTCTACTTTGCATTGCAACCCACTACCCTCCACTTAATATTTTTGCTTCCCTCCTTTCTGCCCTCTGTTTCCATTCTCGCTTAGGTGTGAATGACATCAACCCCAGCAATCTCCTGGGATGTCTACATCTGATATCCCAAGAGGCATTAGTGTCCATACAGTGGCTGGAGGTGGGTGCTCCTGACAGCAGGTCATCAAAGGGTTGGCTGCAAGAACCCAGAAGAGACGGACATCCTACGATGACAAAAAAAAAATAAAAATTGCCACATAGCTGTAGATCCTGATAATTTCCGGTAGCTATCAAAAACATTTTAAGGATGTCCTGAAAGCCCCTTGAAATCTCTAGTTATCGAATTATTTTTCCAAGTTGAAGAATAAGCCCTACCTCCCAGGCATCAATGCTCACTTAGAGCCTTATAGGGTGAGTGTGTCCCTATTTTTCCTGGCCCAGGCTCCGCTTCTTCTCCCGTCTTTCCTACTGCAAAAGGGTGGAGGTTACAGGAAGGATATATATATATTTAATTTAAAAAAAAAGTATCTATAAAATGTTAGATATTTTTATTAACATCTGACTGCATTGATTGCTGTTTGTTTTAAATCTACCTAGAGTCCACCATTTAGGATATAGGCTACCAACAGATGCTGTGGGATACTGAAAAGCTGGGACTTGAGTATTTATTTATAAATTGGACAGCTGATGACTTAAAGTGCCATCAGCTGGCACCATGGAATTTGTGCAGAAATATTTTGCAAGGTGACTGGTAGCTCTGGAAGGTCCAAGACCCTCTTGAATGAAATTTCTTGTTGAAGAACAGTCTGTGTTTCCCTTGTAGTAATGAGTGTCTCCTTGCATGATATAAACTGCCATAAGAGGACAGGTCACTGCAGGGAAATGGACACTGTTCAGTCAAGTACTTCATAAATAAGGCCTGCAGAGTCCACCAGGCTTTCCTAACATTGTCCCAGCTGTGGATTTTAACCCACAGAAGACTGCAGAAACCAGGAAAACAAAGTTTAGTCAATGCCAGGGGTATATCTGTTGCCACTGTCGATTTTAGTGTCAGCTTGGATTTTCATGTTATATGCTATAGGCCAATTACAGTAACTAGTGTAAAGTGGAGCTAAAACCAGTACTTTTAAATTTTAGATATCCCATTGGTAAAATGTCCCTTCACTTCCTGTCCCATAGCCACAAAAGGAAATTAAAGGAAATCCATCCAAAGTAAGGAAATCCTTGGCTATCACCAGAGCTTTACCACCCCATTGGAAGATTCCCCTCTACGCCTCTTTTGGCGACCAGCTCAAATTTTTGGATTTTCACTTGCAGTGATAATGGTCACCAAGCTATAAAGACAAGGTGAATCTCACTGACAGGAATAAAATCCTGACAGGTGTAATAATCCCTCTCCATTCTATTCTATTCTATTGTGGATGTAATTGCGCTTTAAGCAAGAACTCTGGTCCAAAAAAATGCTCCCATAGATTCTGATAGCAGAACTGATTAGATCTCTACACTTAGGCTAGGTTCACACTTATGTGGTTTCCCTGTGGACATGTTTGCACAGACACAGCAGTCCATTAATTTGAAAGGGCTGATATGCATATGGAAAAGGCCTCTGAGCTCTGAGGAAGAGGGGGATCTCTCCTCAAAATGCATCAGCCATTTGAATATTTTCTGACTTTTTGGGACTTGCCTAGTAGACAAGACTGTTCGGAGCTTGTGAATTATGTGCCCATTTGATGTTGCCGTTTGTGAGTATACATCTATATACTTTTTATTAATAAAGTTATCACAAAGCTTAGCACTGAGAGCAATGATATCTTGCAGACACGGGTCCTAATTGGTCCAGTGGAAACTTGCAAGTTTATTTACTGGAAGCATGTTTAAAATAATGTTTTGGGTTATAATGTGGCCCAATAAATTATAAATGGCTATTACCAAAGTCAGAAATAGACTTTCGGGTCTACTGTGAGGCTACCCCTTAAAAAAATGACCCACATAGCCAAAAAATAAATACTTGCTTCCTCCCTGAAGCAAGGTCCTATGGGATCCAAATGGCCACTTCACTTCTGTTCTCTCTGTTAGCTGTGGAGAAGGACTGGATTTGAGTAGAGGAGTATTTCTGATTAGCTTCTTCTGCCTCATATTGGTCTAGCCCATTGACATGGCTAAAAGAAAAGTAAGTGAGGCAGCTGTTTCAGGGTTGCCCAAAGGGCAGTTATCAGGAGGAGGCATTTTTCCAATGGTAACCTCATAGGGGACAAGTCAACCTAAAGTATTTTTGAATTTGGGCCCTAAACCAGAAGAGAGCTGAAATAAGTGCAAAACTCTATGACCACAAATATAGTAGCGAAGCATTAAACATAATGTAATGATCCCTGTAAGGAGAATGACGACTCCTATAGCATCTATCAAGAAGAGCAGACACAAAATCTACACCAGAGGGAAGCATAGGTTATTACAATATTTGTCTTTCTATGGAAAAATAGTTTTTTTTTTTTTTTTTTAGTATACATTTTTATTGGTTTTGCAAAGTTTAACATCACTTGTACAGTTAGAGGTTGCAGAACGTACTAATATTTTGCCAGTGAATACTTTGTATAGACACCGATTTGAATTAAGACATTCAAAGCAATATTTTTCCAACATAAGTTTATATGAGGATTGAATAACATTGCTATAAAAGAAAACGCAATGGATCTATGATTGAGGAATAATTAAGAAATTGTCATTACTCAAGTTTGTGAACATTTAAGAGAAATTCAACCACGTCTTCCAAGCCTAATCAAAAACCAGTCTTCTGTGCTGGGTACACACCTTAACGGCATATACCAGACCTGCATTGAGTAAATGGATACCAAATATGTCTAGCTTTAAAGTAGAAGTTATCCCTAACACCTACCCCTAAAATCTGTAAATCTTCAGGCATCCACAATCTAAGACTAATCTATCTAGCCCTGTAAAGAAGAAATCGCTATCCATACCTTTTTTTTGAAGCCGGACCGGTCCCAAGCTGAGCTGTGTAGGGGGGTGCAGGGGAGGCAGCTGGCAACGAAAAGCCCCATAGTAACTCTTTGTGACATTACTTCGCATTCATTTCCCAGTCGTTGTCTGCTGTCTCCTTTGCAGAACTTTCGCCGCCGATCAGCACTGAATCCAGCTTTAAGAAAGGTATGTATAGGGATTTCTTCTTTACAGGGCTAGATAGGTTAGTCTTAGATTGTGGATGCTTGTAGATTTACATATTTTAGTGTTAGGGTGAACCTCTACTTTAAGGCTGGGGTCACACTATTGTGAATTGAATGGGGGTTTCCCTGCATCCAATTCACATGTCAGGAGATTGTGATGGGCTGTCTATGGAGCCGGTTCACACATCTCGGCAGGGGCTCCAGTGCAAATTGCACAGGTGCCCTGTGTGTCTTTTGGTCCGTTTCTGGTCCGAATTCAGCCCACTGGTTCCTGCTGTCTTCTGGGATCTGTGTGTCTCCCAGAAGACAGCGGGGGAGGGGGCGGAGGAGGCGTCGGACATGGCGTAGATATCCACGGATACTCCAGCTATCTATGCCCGGAAGTGGGAGCAAATACCTGGATTAGACCGGTATCTGCTCCCCCCTCAAAGGTGCTAAATGTGACACCAGAGGGGGGGAGGATTCCAAAAAATGGAAGTTCCATTTTTGGGTGGAACTCCGCTTTAACCACTTCAGCCCCGGAAGGATTTACCCCCTTCCTGACCAGAGCACTTTTTACAATTTGGCACTGCGTCGCTTTAACTGCTAATTGCGCGGTCATGCAATGCTGTACCCAAGCGAAATTTGCGTCCTTTTTTTCCCACAAATAGAGCTTTCTTTTGATGGTATTTGATCACCTCTGCCGTTTTATTTATTTATTTTTTTTTTTGCGCTATAAACGGAAAAAGACCGAAAATTTTAAAAAAAAAAAGGATATTTTCTACTTTTTGTTATAAAAAAAATCCAATAAACTCAATTTTAGTCATACATTTAGGCCAAAATGTATTCGGCCACATGGCTTTGGTAAAAAAAAAATGTCAATAAGCGTATATTTATTGGTTTGCGCAAAAGTTATAGTGTCTACAAACTAGGGTACAATTTCTGGAATCTACACAGCTTTTAGTTTATGACTGCCTATGTCATTTCTTGAGGTGCTAAAATGGCAGGGCAGTACACCCCCCCCCCAAATGACCCCATTTTGGAAAGTAGACACCCCAAGGAAATTGCTGAGAGGCATGTTGAGCCCATTGAATATTCATTTTTTTTGTCCCAAGTGATTGAATAATGACAAAAAAAAAAAATTTACAAAAAGTTGTTACTAAATGATATATTGCTCACACAGGCCATGGGCATATGTGGAATTGCACCCCAAAATACATTTAGCTGCTTCTCCCGGGTATGGGGATACCACATGTGTGGGACTTTTTGGGAGCCTAGCCGCGTACGAGGCCCCGAAAACCAAGCACCGCCTTCAGGGTTTCTAAGGGCGTAAATTTTTGATTTCACTCCTCACTACCTATTACAGTTTTGAAGGCCATAAAATGCCAAGATGGCACAAAACCCCCCCCAAATGACCCTATTTTGGAAAGTAGACACCCCAAGCTATTTGCTGAGAGGCATGTTGAGTCCATGGAATATTTTATATTTTGACACAAGTTGCGGGAAAGTGACAAATTTTTTTTTTTTTTGCACAAAGTTGTCACTAAATGATATATTGCTCAAACATGTCGTGGGCAAATGTGGAATTACACCCCAAAATACATTCTGCTGCTTCTCCTGAGTACTGGGATACCACATGTGTGGGACTTTTTGGGAGCCTAGCCGCGTATGGGGCCCCCGAAAACCAAGCACCGCCTTCAGGCTTTCTAAGGGCGTAAATTTTTGATTCACTCCCCACTACCTATCACAGTTTTGAAGGCCATAAAATGCCAAGATAGCACAAAACCCTCCAAATGACCCCATTTTGGAAAGTGGACACCCCAAGCTATTTGCTGAGAGGCATGGTGAGTATTTTGCAGCTCTCATTTGTTTTTGAAAATGAAGAAAGACAAGAAAAAATTTTTTTTTTTTCAATTTTCAAAACTTTGTGACAAAAAGCGAGGTCTGCAAAATACTCACTATACCTCTCAGCAAATAGCTTGGGGTGTCTACTTTCCAAAATAGGGTCATTTGGGGGGGTTTTGTGCCACCTGGGCATTCCATGGCCTCCGAAACTGTGATAGGCAGTGAAGAGTGAAATCAAAAATTTACGCCCTTAGAAAGCCTGAAGGCGGTGCTTGGTTTCAGGGTCCCGTACGCGGCTAGGATCCCAAAAAGTCCCACACATGTGGTATCCCCGTACTCAGGAGAAGCAACAGAATGTATTTTGGGGTGTAATTTCACATATTCCCATGGCATGTTTGAGCAATATATCATTTAGTGACAACTTTGTGCAAAAAAAAAAAAAATGTGTTTTTTCCCCGCAACTTGTGTCACAAAATAAAATATTCCATGGACTCTACATGCCTCTCAGCAAATAGCTTGGGGTGTCTACTTTCCAAAATGGGGTTTTGAACTGTCCTGGCATTTTATGCACAACATTTAGAAGCTTATGTCACACTTCACCCACTCTTCTAACCACTTGAAGACAAAGCCCTTTCTGACACTTTTTTTTTTTGCAAGAAAATTACTTTGAACCCCCAAACATTATATATTTTTTGAAAGCAAATGCCCTACAGATTAAAATGGTGGGTGTTTCATTTTTTTTTTTTTTTTTTACACAGTATGCGCAGCGATTTTTCAAACGCATTTTTTTGGGAAAAAACACACTTTTTTAAATTTTAATGCACTAAAACACACTATATTGCCCAAATGTTTGATGAAATAAAAAAGATGATCTTAGGCCGAGTACATGGATACCAAATATGACATGCTTTAAAATTGCGCACAAACGTGCAGTGGCGACAAACTAAATACATTTTTAAAAGCCTTTACAGGTTACCACTTTAGATTTACAGAGGAGGTCTACTGCTAAAATTACTGCCCTCGATCTGACCTTCGCGGTGATGCCTCACATGCATGGTGCAATTGCTGTTTACATTTGACGCCAGACCGACGCTTGCGTTCGCCTTTTTTTGCTTTTTTATCTTATTTTTAAACGGTTCCTTTCATTTTTATTTTATATATTTTTATGTTATCTCAGGGAATGTAAATATCCCCTATGATAGCGATAGGTAGTGACAGGTACTCTTTTTTTGAAAAAACTGGGGTCTATTAGACCCTAGATCTCTCCTCTGCCCTCAAAGCATCTGACCACACCAAGAAACAAAACATAGTAAACAGTAAAGTATAAAAAAATTTCATATCTGAAAAGCAAACATGGTAAAACATAATAACAATAAAACATTGCAGAATAGAATACAGTAAAAAATAGCAGAACAATAGAGAGAGAATAAAGAGTGAGATAAAATAAAAAAAACTAATATAGTTGTCGTTTTATTGTTCTATTTTTTTTTGTGTTTTTATTTTTTTTATTTATTTTTACACTTTTTTTAGTAACTTTAACTTTTGTAACTGGTACCAGGTTTGGGTCTCTCAAAATGCGATGGCATCTTGGGAGACCCTGTGAAAATGTGTCCTAGTCTGTGCAATGCTGTACCCTACACTAAAACTAGTGTATGGTAGTGTTCAAAACATTCACCAATGCATAGACCAGGATTGTCAGGACAGGAGGGACAATAATACAGGGTGTAACCCCTAAAGCCACACTTGCTACAGATACGACATCTTCTTTGGGGGGCTCTTTGGGTAGGGGTACTCGAGAGGACATAAGGAAAATGCCTCTCATGCAGCCGCCTTACTGAATTTGGTTGAGGAAGGTGAGGTGGAGCACCGTCTGGAAAACAGAAGGGCTCTGACGATATCTTCTTGGAATTTAAGGAAGGATCCAGTCCGTCCTGAAGCTCTGTATAGCACATGAACGTTCAGCAAAGCCAATTGAAATAAACAGACACTTTTTTGTACCAGCGTCTGGCCTTACAGGCAACTAGGTACGGCGGTTGAGGTCCACCCATCCCATATTTTGGTTATATTCGTGGACACAGAGGGGTTTCTCCACAACACCAGTTGCCGTAGTAATTTGGACCGTCGTGTCTGCATGAAGGGAGGTAAGAACGAAAACATTCTTATTATCCCTCCACTTCATAGCGAGCAAGTTATTACACTTCAAGCAGGCTCTCTCCACCAGCCTAAGACGGGAATCTACAAGCCGCTGGGGAAAGCCCCGGCGATTAGGTCGCACGGTGCCATATGCTCCAATCTGTTGATCAAAAAGGTGACTAAAAAGTGGCACGCTCGTGTAATAATTGTCCACGTATAAGTGGTACCCCTTTCTGAATAAGGGTGACACCAAGTCCCACACTATCCTGCCAGCACTTCCTAGGTATTCAGGGCAGTTTGTCGGCTCTACGTGACTATCTTTGCCCTCGTAAACCATAAATCTACATGTATAGCCTGTGGCCCTGTCACAGAGCTTATACATCTTGACCCCGTATCTGGCACGCTTGCTGGAAAGGTACTGTTTGAATGCGGCCAGAAAACGTATTCAGGGACTCATCAACGCAGACAACTTGATGGGGAGTAAACAAGTCTGCAAAATGCTGGTTGAAGTGGTTTACGAGGGGCTGAATTTTGTAGAGCCGATCGTATTCAGGGTCTCCACGAGGACGACAGGGTTCATTGTCATTGAAGTGCATGAACCGCAAAATCTGCTCGTATCGTGCCCTAGTCATGGAGGCAGAGAACAAGGGCATATGGTGAATTGGGTCAGTGGACCAATATGACCGCAACTCACTCTTTTTAGTTATGCCTATGTTGAGGGAAAGGCCCAGAAAGATCTTAAATTCGGAGACCGTAATTGGTCTCCAATCTCTGGCAAGGGAGGACTGGGGAATAGTGGCGATGTGTTTACCAGCGTATAAATTGCTTTGGTCCACAATAGACCTATAGAGATCTTCGGTGAAAAACAGCAAATAAAAATCCAGTGGCGTAAAATCAACTGTTTCCACCTGAATTCCGGGTTGGCAAGTGAATGGGGGAAGTACGGGGTGCTGCAGAAGTGGTGGCTTCCCAATTCGGATTGGCGAATGCAGCAGGAAGGGCACTATGGGCACGACGGGCCTGTGTTCGTCTTCTTGGTGGCAGCGGGACACTACTAGTGCTTAACACATCGCCAGCTTGAACTGCACTTATGGGACTCTCCATGTTACCAAGTGTTACTGCAGTGCTGGATATACGACCAGGGTGTACTAGGCCGCTGGTGCTTGCCAGTTCACCAGAAGGAATAGCGGCGCTAGTACTGCTCTGCTCCATACTCGGGACCTGCGGTTCTTGCACTTCAAGGACAGAAGAAGAAGATTGGGGACTGGTACGCCTGACCTTAGCAGGCACCACAACTCCGTCGTCAGAGCTATCTGTCATGGAGCCGCTGTCCTCTACAGGATCGTATTCTGAGCCTGAATCTGACAGATGAGTGACTTCCTCTTCACTATCTGTCATGCTCAGAAACGTGTAGGCCTCTTCACTAGTGTACCTTCGATTTGCCATTTTGGGCTCTAAATTTAGGGCTACACTAGTAAGACTCACAGACAAAAAAGCTCCTGACTGTTAGCGACTGATTCAAAACGCTACCAAAAAACTGTTAGCGATCGCAGGGATCAGGCCTGACTCTGCGAACGCTGCAGTTATGTGTGCTTAGTGTTTTGTAAGTGGCAGTGATCGATACTGCACTTGGGTGGGCTGGGCAGGGCTGGGCCGAGGGGCAAAACGCAGGTGCTAGCAGGTATCTGGGCTGATCCCGCTAACACTGTGTTTATGGGAACCCTAAACTGCTGGGGATGCTAGTATAGATCTGATCGGATCAGATATTGATCCGTTCAGATACTATAGCACTAAGGGAGGTGTATGCTGCGTGCGTGGGTGTTAGCGGTACTGGAGCTAACCTGACGCTGCCTGGGGCGACGCAGACCTTATCTGACCCTAAAAACGTAACTTATATCACCGCCAGGCAATTATGCTTTATAAGGTAATAAACAGCGGGTGCCCTAAAACTATAATAAACTATAAAAAAACAAACTAACCAGCGTCACCCGTAACATTTATACGGTGATCGCTGGTGAAAGGGTTAACTAGGGGGCAATCAGGGGGTTAAAACCTTTAGTAGGTGGTATATGGGGGTCCCTGTCGCTATAAAACGCTGACGGCAAACCTATATACTTACCTCCCTAACTAGCGTCACCAGTGACACTAATACAGCGATCAGAAAAATGATCGCTTGGTGACACTGGCGATGGGGGGTGATCAAGGGGTTAACCTTTATTGGGGGGGTACCCTAGACCTGAAGGGGGGGTGCCCCAGACCTAAAGGGGGCTAACCCTAACTGCCCTAACACTTATAACTGTCACAAACTGACCCCTAATGCTAAAAAAAACAAAAAAAAAAAACGCTATTGGTGTCAGTGTGGCAGGGGGGTACAGGGGGGGGGTGATCAGGGGGTGAAAAGTGTGCCTGGCGTGTTCTACCGGAAGTGTAGTGTTGGTGCACTTACTTGATGTCTTCTCTCCTCGGCGCCGGAACGAAAAAGACCGGCTCGAGGAGAGATGACATCACTTCCTCTGCCTCTGTTTACATTACAGAGGCAGAGGAAGATTCTCATTGGCTGGGAGCGATCGCGAGGGGGGGGGCCACGAATGGATGGCCTCCCCCTCACGTCTGATCGCTGCCAGACAGAAGCCGACCTCCTCGGGCACTGGGGGGGGGTTCGATCGGACCCCCCGCCGGCGGGAGGCAGATCACGTACAGGTACGTGCAGTACAGGTACGTGCCTGCCCGTGCCATTCTGCTGACGTACATCGTCGTGAGGCGGTCGGCAAGTGGTTAAGTACACAGGATGAGATGGGTGTTATTAAATGTTTTCCACCAATAAGGGGTACATGTTTGGATGACATATTTCCTTTATAATAAGGGGAAGATCTCATATTCATCATCATTATCCAATCATAAAATACACTTATTAGGATACATTGAATTATACATGCGCTAAAGAATAATTTGCAATTATTTAACTCTTCGAGGGGTGTTCAACCTTTTCATCTTCCTGGGCCAAATTGAAAGAAGAGGAATTGTCCTGGGCCACACATAAAATGCATTAACAATAAGGATAGCTGATGAGGAGAAAAAGTCAGGCAGATCACAAGTTACCGACCACTGATGTTGATCATGTACCAATCAGAGTAATGATGAACTGCATTTTTTTTGTAATATTTTTTTTGTTATAAAAGTTAAAACTACATAAAACTAGTGTGATATAAACTAGTGCATCAATATATAGTTGGATGGATGAAGTAGCAAGTCTCAGTTAATTCTCAAGGTGGTCATCGGATATTTTGGTTCTAATTTTGCCCTTGGTGTGCTTCATCCTTGAAAATCGTTCCCCCCAAATAGAGGTGCTGCCGAAAACTGATGACATGAATAAAGCGTGATTGTGAACAGTGGGATAATTTTCTCTGGGAAGATAAAACGTATAAAGTCCAGTAAAAAGACAGTCAAATTTTTCTTAAGCCACATGTGTTCACAAAGTGTAAAATGCTTATTTACAAAAAAATAACATTTTTAACCACTTGCCCTCTGGAAGATTTACCCCCCTTCATGACCGGGCCATTTTTTCATGCTACGGCACTGCGTTACTTTAACTGCCAATTGCGCGGTCGGGCGATGATGTACCCAACAAAAAAGTATGCCCATTTTTTTCCCCACAAACAGAGCTTTCTTTTGGTGACATTTGATCACGACTGTGGTTTTTATTTTTTGTGCAATAAACAAGACTGACCATTTTGAAAAAAAATATTTTTTAGTTTCTGCTATATAACACATCTAATGAAGAAAACTTAAATTTAAAAAAAATCAAATTTCCTTATCAATTTAGGCCAATATGTATACTGATGCATATTTTTGGTAAGAAACCCCCCCAAAAAAGCGTTTGGTTTGCGCAAAAGTTACAGCATCTACAAAGTATGGGATGTTTTTATTTATTTTTTTACTCGTAATGGCGGCAATCAGCGACTTATAATGGGACTGCAATATTGCAGCGGACAAATCGGACACTAACTGACACTTGTGACGCTTTTTTGGGGACTAGTAACACTAATATAATGATCAGCGCTAAAGATGTGCATTATCACTGTACTAATGACACTGACTGAGAAGGGGTTAACATCAGGGGCAATCAAAGGGTTAAATGTGTTTCCAGACAGTGCTTGTGTACTGTGAGGGGAGTTGCTTTTCTTAAAGGAAGGCATAGATCCCTGTCCCTGCTTTGCAGGAACTCAGGATCAATGCCTTCCCTACTGACAGAACGGCGATCTACCTTGTTTACATAGGTGGATTGCCATTCTGCCTGTGTACTGAACGATCTGCGGGTTCCGGCGGACTTGAAGTCTGCAGTACCCGCCACTGGGCTTCCGTGGTGTGTGATCACAGCGGGAGTGAGTCCCCAGCGACATGCATGCACGCCCCAGACCCGGAAGTGTACCAAGTACGTGATTCGCCGCAGCTGTGCCACTTTGCTGCCGCATATCTAAGTTGACGATTGTGTTGGGCACCATTCATAGCCATCTTGAGTTGCAGGTTGGACACTCCTGGTTTAGAGTAAAGATTAAAGGTTGGCCCTAGATTTTATGCTTTCAACCAAATGTTCATACCCAGTATGTTTGGTGCAATTGTTGTGATCATGTAGGTGCACTAGTGTGTGTGTGTTTTAAGTTGGTTTGTGTGTGTATGTGGTGGCTTAAAATTTATGATTATACTTTTTTTTTTCTTCATTACTGTCGCATAGGGGACTAACTGCCTCCTATGTTATAGCAAAGTAGAAATGACAGTAAATCTTTAAGGTGACCCCAGAGAATAAATAGACTGCTAATGTCACCTATGGACCCCACTAAAGCTGATCAACCACAAATAGCGATTGATCAGCTGCTTCCCCGGCCACAGCAGCCATTGAATGGCAGCTCTGAAAATGAAAGTAACTGGAGGGGAGGTAAGCAAACTGATATTTGCTGTTTTCCTTTCCCTGTACCTGCCAACACCATTCTGGGGGTAGTTTGACAGCAAAGGGGTAGTACTTTCATCTACCAGAAAGCCAACAGTCAGCTTGACTGTTAGACAGAAGTTCTCCGCTGCTATAGCAGCATGGGAGTTGGTAAAGTCCTTTGCTATCAGCTGGCGGTTATAAATAGTGCTATTAGACAAATGGTTGAAGTGACTCTGTCATGAAATAAGCATGGGGGCCACCATTTTTAGCTGCCTCTTTAATATGCAAGTTACTGGCTGTGTCTGACTTCTTTTGAGTCCAAGTCCCAGAACAAGCATGCTGTAAGTAGTGTAAGAAATATGTTGGGGTTCCTTATTGCTTTAATATTTTTAGGGCACAGAATCGGACAACATTAAAATTCTTGACTGTCGAAAAGTGCTCTAAAGTGTACAAACTCATCAATCACGATGAAGAGTGTTGGCGTACTTTCCGAGCACGAAGTGGGCTTACAGTGCTGCTTCTATTTGTAGCTGCTATCAGTTGTTGAGGACCGTTCTCTGCTTTTATTTTAAAGGCAAGGAGGAAAAACACAAGCTGAGTGAAAAAAACAAAGCATCAGCCTAACAGCCAGGGAACTAGCATTCTCAAAAGGAGATCAACTATGGCAGCCTCCTTTTTGTTTTCTCATGACATATTTCCTTTAAGGCCCATCATGTTCATCCGTTTCAAAAGCAAAAGAACATTTGTACTTGGGTACACAGAAGTCCTCATGCCTGTTTAAATGGTCCAACCTCAGCGTTTAATGCATTTACTCCAAATAAGAATTTGTCATAAAGTTTATGAACTGTCATTATCGGGGACTTCCAAATGTGCTGCGGAAATAATTCCTTCCCTTTTTCCATACACTGTGGCTTTTGAATAGTCATTTGCCAGTCTTACACTAGGTGGTGCTGTAGTGTATGAAACAGAACACATTGATATACCAACACTTCTGTTACCCGTTCCTAAAATACTGTAGAACATTGTTAAAAAACAAATTCTCTGTGTTAAAGTGGAGCTTGATAAAAAAATAATGTTCTTTAGCAAGGAACAAACATTGCACATTAATAATTTATGCTACCAAAATTAGTGTGTGCTGTAAATTGCCTCCAGCATTGCTCTGGTTTCTTCTTGCTGGAGGCCATGCGGGTTTTCACAGGCAAGTTGTCAGGGCAATGGCTGGTGTTGGTGCTTCAATCATCACGGCGCCATGGTTGATATGGTGTCGGGATGATTGAAGTGCATTATTTCTGTTATTACATTGCAATATAAAATATAATGGATCAACTCACTATAATGCAGAGTCCGTGGGAGCCCTGAGAGTGTCACTTGCCACCGTCGCCTGCCGCCAGATGCAGCTTGCCACCGTCGCCTGCCGCCAGATGCAGCTTGCCACCGTCGCCTGCCGCCAGATGCAGCTTGCCACCGTCGCCTGCCGCCAGATGCAGCTTGCCACCGTCGCCTGCCGCCAGATGCAGCTTGCCACCGTCGCCTGCCGCCAGATGCAGCTTGCCACCGTCGCCTGCCGCCAGATGCAGCTTGCCACCGTCGCCTGCCGCCAGATGCAGCTTGCCACCGTCGCCTGCCGCCAGATGCAGCTTGCCACCGTCGCCTGCCGCCAGATGCAGCTTGCCACCGTCGCCTGCCGCCAGATGCAGCTTGCCACCGTCGCCTGCCGCCAGATGCAGCTTGCCACCGTCGCCTGCCGCCAGATGCAGCTTGCCACCGTCGCCTGCCGCCAGATGCAGCTTGCCACCGTCGCCTGCCGCCAGATGCAGCTTGCCACCGTCGCCTGCCGCCAGATGCAGCTTGCCACCGTCGCCTGCCGCCAGATGCAGCTTGCCACCGTCGCCTGCCGCCAGATGCGGATTGTAGCTTGCCACCGTCGCCTGCCGCCAGATGCGGATTGTAGCTTGCCACCGTCGCCTGCCGCCAGATGCGGTTTGTCACTTGCCGTGTTATCTGCCACCAGATGCAGCACATGTGCATTGACTGGGTCCCAGAGAGAGGGTGGGCAGTGAGAGATGATGTAATCTTTTTGCTGCCCGTAGCTGCACAGTGAGGGAGGAACATCGGTCATCTCTCATGCTGCCCGCGCACTCACCCGGCTCTCTCATGCTGCCCGCCGCACTCGCGGTTCCGCTTCAGAGGCCATGGCTTGGTGGTTGGGGACCACTGCTGTAAAGAATAGGAGGGTTTAATTCCGCTTTAAGGTTGTCAGCAGATCGGCCTCTATAAACCCGGTAGTGCTTAAAAATGCCTAAAAATAGAGCACCACTGAGCATGTGCAGAGCAGGGTGAAAGTGTATTACTTGATTTTAAACAGTATAAACACATTTTTTTAATGTTTTTCATAGCTATACCTGCAAAAGGGGCCAGCCTGAAGTGATCTAGCAGGACTTAATTTTCTGACTAAAGGTCCACTTTAATTAGGTTTTGATTGTAAGTCCTTGTGTGAACTGGCCCTAAATGTAATCTTATTTAAGTTCTGTTGTTGAGCATCCACATGATTGCTTTTTCAAACTGTATACGACTTGGTGCAGTCGTGTACCTTCCAACAACTATGCAAATTCCGTGACATGCTTGTGACATATATATTAGTCAGGTCTAATGAGAGTGTGGAAACAACCAGAACAAAACCTGCGCAAAAGTGTGACGTCCTGGTGAAAGGTATAGAAAATAACTCCACGGCACAGGGATGTAGCCTCAAGCCTTGCTGTTCTCAGACCGGGGACTTTTTGAAGCCACTACAAAAACGAACAAAAGAGGTGCAATTGCCTAGTGCATTATCCCATGTTTTGTTAAGAAAAAAATTGTCTAAAATTTATACTGCAGAGCTGGATTTTGAGTAGTTCGATGAGTGATTTTAATACATCTGTTTGTGAGTATAATTGTAAACAATTGTTTTCTTAAATATCGTAGGACAATTCGCTAGGCTCATGCGTCCTCTTTTGTTCCTTTTTGTTTTCTAATGAGCTTGTGTCTCCTCTGTCAGAGAAGCAAAGGGCATTTGGACTTGGCACCAAGGCATGGAATTCTATTACTTCAGGCTGCGAATTGAATGTGGGTTTCCCTCTCTAAGGAGCCGGTTCACATATCCTCCACTGCGGCTCCAGTGTGAATTTGCACAGAGGTCCTGTGCTTCTTTTGGTCCGTTTCAGGTCCGAATTCAGCCCAAAAATTTGGGCTGAACCGGACCCCTGCTGTGAGCCGCATGTGGTAATAGTGTGAAGCCAGCCTCATAGTAACAGCATAAAAAACCTATACCATTCATAGTGTAAAACTGCATTAAAAGTTTAAGGCTGGATTCACATATATGCGAATTGGAATCCAATTTGCATAACGGGAGAGTGTGACCGGCTCTCAATGGAGCCAGTTTACACAGTTCCAGGGTGGCCGCGGTGCACATTTGGAAAGGGTCCTGTGCGTCATTTCAGGCAAAAATTTTGACCCGATTCACACCTGAATCGGTAAACGGACACGCACCGGACCCCAGGATGTGACCCGCGGCCGCAGCATGTGTAACTGGAGCCTCAAAGATATAATAAACACAACAAAGTGTGTACATGTAATCTTGCATGCAAGTAAACACTCCAAACATGTAGTGTAGATACTCATGTATGTCCTGCTCTTCCCAGCTCTCTCTCAAATGAGACGTCTTATATTGTCACATCACACCCCAAGCACTCTTTGTTTAAAGGATCGCTCCACTCAAATTCTTCATCAGTCATAGATGAGTGAAGCTGGCTTCTGACATAGAGGTTTCCAGTAGTTAGAACTCCAAGTCATATTTCCCAGCTATATTGCCAGCCACATCAAAGGATTACTACAACAAGAGTAGTTCAATTGCTCTTGCATTCCTTCTCCTTTTACTTTACACATCAGTAGTGCACACTTCAGCTCTCCAGAGTAGAGCTTTCCTTACCAGTTTTTCAGAGACAAAAGAAACTGTTTTGTTATATCACTTTCCAGCCTCTAGACATCTAAAATATCACTTTTTGGTAAACTGACATTAATATATTTGTTTTAGCAATTTAAGCTTGCTTAAAACTGTAAGGTTATCCAAGTGATATTTGCAGTTATTTATCAAACATTTTCTAGTAAAAAAAAATACCCCAAAATTGAATTTTAGTTGGGGGGGGGTGGAAAAAACGCAATTTACTACCCAAATTTGTTTATCTCCCCTTCCCGCCGACCGTACGCAGATCTGCGTACTCGGCTTTCCGGGGTTATACAGGGATGATGCCTGCAGCTACAACGGTACCGTTGTTTAGAGCCGGCGATCGGCTATCCGAGTATAACAACCAATGTGGCTAAAAGCCGCTCGGCTGTTATACCGGAGGAGCGGGAGGGGACATCCCCCCCCCCCTCCCGCCGCCTCCTGCCGCTCTTACCGGGCCTCCCGTGCGATCGGGAGGCCCGGTGTCCAATCGGCTGCCTTAGGCAGCTGGGGGCGGCTTCGTTCCAGCCTTCTCAATGTAAACGCGGAAGCAACGTCATGACAGCGCCGGTTTTAAAAAAAAATATACAGTGTTCAGAATCGCCGTTTTCGGCGATCTGAATACTTTGAAGTGCAAAGGAGGGATCGGGGGTCTTTTAGACCCCCGATCCCTCCATAAAGAGTACCTGTCACCACCTATTACTGTCACAAGGGATGTTTACATTCTTTGTGACAGCAATAAAAGTTAAAAAAAAAAATAATTTTTTTAAACACAATTTATAAGTATAAAAATAAATAAAATTAAAAAAAAAACATTTTTTAAAGCGCCCCCGTGCCCGCGTGCTCGCGCAGCGAAGAAAACGCATACGGAAGTCGCGCCCGCATATGTAAACGGTGTTCAAATCACACATGTGAGATATCACCGCGATCGTCAGAGCAAGAGCAATAATTCTAGCCCTAGACCTCCTCTGTAACTCTAACCTGGTAACCGTAAAAAAAATTTAAAGTGTCGCCTATGGAAATTCATAGGTACCGTAGTTTGTCGCCGTTCCACGAGTGCGTGCAATTATAAAGGGTGACATGTTTGGTACCTATTTACTCGGCGTAACATCATCTTTCACATTATACAAAAAAATTGGGGTAACTTTACTGTTTGGATTTTTAAAAATTCATGAAAATTTCCCTTTTCCAAAAATTTGCGTTTAAAACACCGCTGCACAAATACCGTGTGATATAAAATATTGCAACAATCTCCATTTTATTTTCTAGATTCTCTGCTAAAAAAATATATATGATGTTTGGGAGCTCTAAGTAATTTTCTAGCAAAATATACGGATTTTAACTTGTAAACACCAAATTTCAAAAATAGGCTTAGTCATGAAAGGGTTAAAGATATAAAAGATGGGGTTGCACCAAGCAAATAACCAAACATGTCAAGTCTTAAAATAGCACATGCCCCTGGTATCCCAAAAAATGATGGTACCCAAAATTCCCCTTAGGCAATGCTTTCAAATCTTCACAGGTCATCAGTCTAACGTTAAAGCAGAAATAAACTGTGTCTAAAAACTCATTTTTAACTTGGCCATCCATCCATCCATCCATGCTTTTATTTGCTGAGAAATCACTTTGAAAAACATCCCCCTAACATTTCTGGCTGTAACCATATTGAGTAAGGGCAGATGATTCTTGTAGCATTTACTTCCTGGAATCCATCTGCCCTTAGCTCAGGCATTAAGGTGTATTTAGCTGAGAAAAACCCTCCTCCCCTCCTGATGACTCTTAGGATGCATGCCATTTGCCTAGGCCTAGATACCAGGAAGTAACTAAAGAAAATGAGAAAAAAATGTAAACAAATTAATATTATATACTTTCCTATCTATTTACTAATGCTTGCAGCGTAAGGATCAAAAATAGTCTACCATGCAGTTCATAAACTTAAATACGTGGTTAATGTTCCCGTAGACAAATGAGCATTAAACCCAACTCCAGGAATTAGATCCTTGCAGTTGAGCCCCCCCCCACACTGCAAGGGTTAAATGACCCCGAAAGTTGTGCACATATGTCTATTGTTATAACACTAACCTGCGTTTAAAGGGTATGTAAACCTTATCATATCTTTTTCTAGCAGTGCAAATAATGCTGATCCTTCCAGAAATCTGGTGCACTTCCTGTGCTTGCTGACTGCATCATACCCAGCTCTCTATGTCCTAAAGAACTTCAACTCTCTACATTATGAAGAAATGGAGAGGGGAAGGTGTTCTGTAGTCCTGCCCCAGGGTGACAGTACAGTGAGAGTGTGTTATCCTTGGTCAGGAAATGTTTTACTGGCAGGATCACTAGATGATAAAGTTAAAGAAAAAAAAAGCCCTAAAAAGCAACTAATGCAGATATATCTAGGGAGAGGTAAGTACTAAGGACTGGTATTCCTAACATTTTATCTTGTACAGTACAAGAATGAGGACTGGTAATCAAGTTTCTGGATCAGTTATCCTCACCTGGGGGACTGTGCTCAGACCCCCACCATATGGAGCTGGCTTTTAATGCACAGGAACCTGCATTAGACACTCACATTGGCATAGAGTGCAATGTGTAAAGTTAAGGGTGCGATCTAGTCCCAAGGCCATGGTTCATTTCTATAATTCCCAGATCCTGAAGACCCCTTCAGGGGTATGGGTATTCCCACTGTGATGGGCGAGGTCTTGACTTTATTATGACCCAGCATCATGAATAAGGTGTTTCCCTGTATGTGGACTCTGGACTCTGGATCACGGCTTTAACAATACTTCCGCAGGTCATAGCACATTATGGGGCTTAGTGGGCAGAGGTGGTGTTCACTTTATTGTGACACCCCCTGTCATTTTGTCTCTAACACATGTTAATCCACTCTTCTGTGGCTTCATCAGCGAAGCCATGTGACAGTGGAGTAATGTGTAGGGGGCAGGGCCAATGATCTCAGCGCGCCATACAGGAAGCAAGGCGGAAGTTAAACAATAAGAGGAGTTTCCCATCTCTGTTAAGGGGACAGTTTGAGGTTCATGTGGTACACATTTTGATTTTCGTTAACACCTTAAGGGGTGGTGCAAACTTGAACAGATGAAGTGCAGCTGCCATTATGCCTTAAGGGGACAGTATAAGCCTTTAGCCTGTGGGACATTAATCGAGCGCACAGCAGTGGTGTCACTGGTGCGGTAAAATATGGTGTGACCCCCCCCCCCCCCCCATATATATTTTTTTCTACGTTTAGCACTGCCCTGGGGAAAGCAGACCATGGCATCATTGGCATTGATGATTTGATTTGGATTTTGGAACACTGACCTGCTGACACAGTGTGTAGCTTGCTGGACGGTATCGGAAGGCCGCAAGGAAGATGGCAAGATGCTGTGACCTCCCGACAAGTTGAGTTGCTTGCTGGACCGTGGGTGTGGTGGACGGTATCTGATTGCAGAAGTCAGGGAAGACTGCAAGATGCTGCTGTGACCTTCTGCTTGCTGGACGGATCTGATGTGGGTCACAGTCTATCTACACCTGAACTACGGACACCCCACCCCCCTTCACCCCTTAACAGATCAGCTTAGGCTGGCTGAGCTACTATGCATGGGTGGTGGACACAGCAGCACCCCCCATTCCTTGTTATCAGACCAGCTCAGGGTGGGCGACTCAGTCAGCTACTATACCTATATATAATACAGCTGCAGCACCCCAACCCCCCCTTAACAGTCTAATAACGGGGCACGGGGGGTGGGGTTTGGAGTGCTGCTGGACACATCTATATTATAATATAGGTATAGTAGCTGACTGAGCCACCGCCCACCTTGAGCTGGTCTGATAACCAGGAATGGGGGGGGGGGTTGCTGCTGTACAGCTATATTATATAATTAATATATCTGTGACTGATATATATCTCTGTACAGCAGAACCCCCTCCCCCCGTACACACACACACAACATGCACGGGCACCGTAGTCGGACACAAACACTCCCCTTATCCCACCAACTCTGAGCAGCGCAACCCACCCATCACACAACACCTCAGCGGCAGAGGAAAGGACACCCCAAACATCGCAAGCCGGCCGCCCCCCTGCCCATTACCAACCGTACCAGCTCGGGGCTCGGGTACACAGAAGGCCGGAGAATAGATGGTGAAACACAGGCTCAGGCACTGGAGGTGTGTTCCGGTCCGGCTGAAAAGAAAAACTGCCTAAGGGAGCCAGGGCTTTCGTCAGCCTCAGTACGGTGTCACCCCTCTAGCAGGTGTCACCTGGGTGCGGACTGCACCCCCGTCCCCCCCCTAGCAACGCCACTGGTGCACAGTACCACATGAGTGTGTTTTTTACTACAAAGTAGAGGTTGTAAAGGCAGTGTAAGATAAAGATAAAAAGCCTTTTCTGTGCAGCAGCCCCCCTCGGCTCCCCTAATAGTTAGCTGAAGTCCCTCTCTGTCCAGCGATGTTCACAAACGTCTCAGCCGTCCAAGAATCTCCTTCCTGATTGGCTGAGACACAGCAGTGGCGTCACTGGCTCCCGCTGTTGTCACTCAGTCGGCTAGCCAATCAGGGTAGAGAGGGGGCAGGGCCTGGTCGGGGCTTCGTGTCTGAATGGACACAGGGAGCTGTGACTCTGCTCAGGTGCCCCCATAGCAAGCTGCTTGCTGTGGAGGCACTGAACAAGAGGGAGGGACCAGGAGCACAAAAGCTGGACCCAAGAAGAGGAGGATCCAGGCTCCTTTGTGCAAATCCACTGCAACAGAGCAGGTAAGTGTAACATGTTTGTTATTTTTTTTAGGAGAAAAAACGAGACTTTACAATCACTTTAAATTAATGTTCAGTCTTGATCACCTGTGGAGATTTGTAAATGAAATCTTAACCACTTGCCACTGGGCCAATTCTGACACTTCTCTCATATATGTAAAAAATTGTATTTGTTTTTTGCTAGAAAATTACTTCAAACCCCCAAACATTTATTTATATATTTATATATATAAATAAATGTTTGGGGGTTTGAAGTAATTTTCTAGCAAAAAACAAATACAATTTATATATATATAAATACAATATATATACAAATACAATATATATATATATATTATAATTTTTTTCAGCAGAGGCCATAGAGAATAAAACGGCAGTCATTGCAATTTTTTATGAGACCTTAAATCTCCCATCTACCTTTTTAAAAGCAAAAGATCAAAAGTTCTTTTTGATCTTTTGCTTTTACAAAAAAAAGCCTTGTTTACATGCCGGGGGAACCGAAAGTGAAGTCATGGCTTCCCTCCGGTCCTCCAAGGCCGAAGAGATGAGCGGAGGCCATCTTGCCTTCACTGATCTCTATTGCAAGCCATCGCTGGTGCCCGATGGGTCCCGGGCTTCACTGATTGTCAGGTAAACGGTGGAAGGGAGGGGGCCGCTTCTAAAAGTGATCCAGTGGCAAATTCGCCACTCGGGTCACAATACTACGGTTATGACATATTGCTGCAGCCATAATCCTAGTATTCCACTTGCCGACCAGGGCGTCCTTTGTCTATGGTCCGGTCGGCAAGTGGTTAAGGAAAAGTGAAGGTGCATGTGGTGTTGGGAGAAGTAAAAGGATCTACCTGGGCTTGTAACATTATCTCCTTAAAGGGGAAGGCTCATTCTGATCTAGTTTTAATAGGACAAAGCATCAGATGAGCAGTAAGAGGTGGTGGAGTGTGCAGCATGTGGTTTTTTTTCATTTGAATTGATGTGAAAGAGGAGCTCCACCTTAAAAAAAATATATTAAAAGCCAGCAGCTACAAATACTGCAGCTGCTGACTTTTAATAAATGGGCACTTACCTGACCAGGGTGCCTGCGATGTCGGCAGTAGATGACGAGCAATCGCTCGGTTCTCGGCTGCCCCCACCGCCATCCTCGGTCAGGGAATCAGGAAGTGAAGCATTGCGGCTTCACTGCCCGGTTCCCTACTGCGCACGTGCGAGTCGCGCGTCTTCACTGGTCCCCGTTGTGTTGTGGGAACTGTGTGTTTCCCAGAACACAACGGGGAGGGGGCATCTGCGGCTAGCTCTTCCCAGAAGTATTATACAGGTATCTGCACCCCCCTCCCCACGGAGGGGGGGAGGAATCCGATGAGCGAAAGTTCCACTTTAGGGTGGAACTCCGCTTGAAGCACACTGGACTTGTGTGATTCTTTTTTTAGGTATATATGTGTATATAACTGCATTGCTCTGTTGGTGTTTGAGCCAGTCTGGATCTAAGAAGTCTGGACCTCTGAGTAGCCTACTCCCATCCTCTCATTTTTACCTTCAAATCTGACTACTTCATATCAAAGGAAGGCAGATTTTAGGACTGGTTGTACCAGTTTCTTCAGCAGAACCTATGCACAGTTCCAAAACCAATTGGGGGGATTGGGTCCAACATTGTTCTTGAAATGACAAAACATACAGTTGGGTCCATATATATTTGCACACTGGCACAATTTTTTGATTTTTTTCAGGTATTTAGCAAAGCATGTAACAACAAAGTCTGGGGAATTCCCAGGAAAAAAACAAAGCCCACTTACCACTAGCTCACAGAAACCAAATTGACCTGTCTAAAGGCCCGTACACACGATCAGACTTTTTGACAACAAACATGCAAATTAGCTGTTTTGGAGCAACATCCGACCGTGTGTACGCTCCATCGGACAAACTTTTTCTGTTTCCATCGGACATTTGTTGGCTGTGTTAACGGACAAACTTTCCAGCAACAAAAGTCCGATGGAGCAAAGTCCGATCGTGTGTACACAAAAGCATCGGACTTTTGTACAAACTACTTCCAGTGCGAACCCATCACTCTGCTTCTCGGCGACAGGGTGCTGTACATCTCGCTCTGGCTGCAATAGGAAAACCACATTTTCCTATTGCAGCCAGCGCGAGAGGGAATTCCCCTCTGGGGCATACCAGACCCTTAGGTCTGGTATGGATTTTAAGGGGAACCCCCCCTACGCCAAAAAAAGGCGTGGGGTCCCCCCTAAATCCATACCAGACCCTTATCTGAGCATGCAGCCTGGCCGGTCAGCAAAGGGGGTGGGGACGAGCGAGCGTCCCCCCTCCTGAGCCGTACCAGGCTGCATGCGGCCCCCCCACCCCAAAGCACCTTGTCCCCATGTTGATGAGGGCAAGGGCCTCTTCCCGACAACCCTGGCCGTTGGTTGTCGGGGTCTGCGGGCGGAGGGCTTATCGGAATCCGGCCCCCTTTAATAAGGGGGCCCCCAGATCCCGGCTCCCCACCCTTTGTGAATGAGTATGGGGTACATGGTACCCCTACCCATTCACCTAGGGAAAGAAGTGTCAAGAAAAGACACAGTACTCAGGTTTTTAAAGTAATTTATTAGGCCGCTCCGGGGGTCGTCTTCTGACTTCGGGGGGTCGTCTTCTGACTTCGGGGGGTCTCTCCACGCTCTCTGGTTCTTCTCTGGTGCCTTCTTCCTTCTGCCGGGCTCCTCCGCTATCTTTTGCTCTTTTGCCGCTCTTTTGCTAGCGGAGGAGCCCGGACGTCTGGATCGTCTTCTTCCCTCTTCATGTCATCCTATAACCATGCCCCCTTATGACCTCACAGTCCCAGCATGCCCCGGGACTGAGATGTCATAGGGGGGCGGGGTCACTGCCTATATAAGTCATAGCAGAGCGCACAGACAGCATTACAGCCGGAGAGAGCATTGTGTCAACATCTCTGGAAGAGAAGAGGGAAGAAGACAATCCAGATGTCCGGGCTCCTCCGCTAGCAAAAGAGCAGAAGATAGCGGAGGAGCCCGGCAGAAGGAAGAAGGCATCAGAGAAGAACCAGAGAGCGCGGAGCCGACACCGGAGAGAGGAAGAAGACCCCCCCGAAGTTGGAAGAAGACCCCCGGAGCGGCCTAATAAATTACTTTAAAAACCTGAGTACTGTGTTTTTTCTTGACACTTCTTTCCCCAGGTGAATGGGCAGGGGTACCATGTACCCCATACTCATTCACAAAGGGCGGGGGGCCGGGATCTGGGGGCCCACTTATTAAAGGGGGCTCCCTGATTCCGATAAGCCCCCTGCCCGCAGACCCCGACAACCAACGGCCAGGGTTGTCGGGAAGAGGCCCTTGTCCTCATCAACATTGGGGACAAGGTGCTTTGGGGTGGGGGGGGGGGCGCATGCGGCCTGGTACGGCTCAGGGGGGGCACTCGCTCGTTCCCACCCCCTTTCCTGACCGGCCGGGTTGCGTGCTCGGATAAGGGTCTGGTATGGATTTGGGGGGACCCCCACGCTGTTTTTTTGGCGTAGGGGGTTCCCCTTCAAATCCATACCAGATCCAAGGGCCTGGTATGTCCCTGGAGGGGAACCCATGCCGGTTTTTTATTTAAAATTTGGCGTGGAGTTCCCCCTCAAGATTCATACCAAACACAGTGCCTGGCATCGGCGGGGATCCAAGTCGGATCTCCGCACCAGTGTGAACCCGGCTTGCAAGGTGTCAATCTCGCCAATAAAAGTGGCGAGATTGACACAATATCAGACAACAATACAGACGTTGACCAAAGGGTGGTGGTAAAGAGCTGAAAAACCACGTGATTTGGTGAAAGTTGGCTGGAAAAGTCCTGTCGTCTGTATGCAAGACAAACTTCTAGTCAATGCCCTTTGTACAAAAATCCAAGGGAAAGTTTGTACAAAGTCCTGTCGTGTGTATGGGGCTTAACAGTATGCGTTAAAAAACAGGGGTTTAGTCCGCACGCATTTGCAAACGCATGCGTGAGCCACAGAGCCACGTCACGGCACCCTGGTATCTGTGGTCCTAACACTAAAATATGAGTGTCCCCACAGTGGAGGCACACGCATTCTGATGAATTGAGAGCAGGTGGACTGAAGGGGAGTCCACCCCTCCTTAAAGGTACAGGAGCACACCAAACACTCAGCAATAGCACAATGGCTGCAAATGTGTTGGTACGTAGCTGGACCAATACAGACACACAAGTGATAACAAAAGCTTGCCACCACCCTCATCTATAGCTGGCTATCGCAGTAAGTGGCATTGGAAGGCTAAAACAGGTAACAACAAAGTCTGGGGAATGCCCAGGAAAAAACCAAAGCCTACTTACCACCAGCTCGCAGACAACCAAACTGACCTGTCTAACCGTATGCGTTTAAAAACAGGGGTTTAGTCCACACGCATTTGCATTTGACAAAACATGTTCAAGCTATAGTTATATAATGGATATGGGCTGAAACTGCACGCTCTCTCTCAGGTTTAATTTGAGGGTATGTACATCCAAATCGGACGAAGGGTTTAGGAATTACAGCTCTTAAGCATAGCCATTCCCCTATTTTTAAGGGCCCAAAAGTAATTGGACAATTGAATCAAACGCTGTTTCATTGCCAGGTGTTGGCTATTCCTTCGTTAGCAGGTAATGCTAAAGTTGATTCTAAGGTCACAGGAGTTTTTTCTAAGGCCACTTTCACACTAAGGTGCTTTACAGGCGTTTTAGCACTAAAAATAGCACCTGCAAAGCACCTCTCCTGTCACAGTGCCCGAGTGCTTTCACACTGGAGCGGTGCATTTGCGGGATGTTGAAAAAAGTCCTGCAAGCAGCATCATTGGGGCGGTTTAGGAGCAATTAATACTCTGCTCCCAAAACTCCCCTGCCATTGAAATCAATGGCCAGCGCTGTTGAAGCGTCTCGGCAGCAAAGCTTTGCGGGCACTTTTAACCCTTTTTCGGCCACTAGTGGAGGTTAAAAGCACCCCGCTAGTGGCCAAAAAGCATCGCTAAAACGGCAGTGAAGCACCGCTAAAATTAGTGGCGCTTTACCGGTAACGTGGCCGCCGCTTCAGTGTGAAAGTGTTCTAAGTGTGGCATTTGCATTTGGAATCTATTGCTGTGAACCTACATCATGCATTCAAAGGAGCTGTCCATGCAAGTGAAACGGGCCATTGTAAGGCTTCAAAAAAAGAAATCCATCAGAGAGATAGCAGCAACATTAGGAGTGGCCAAATGAACAGTTTGGTACATTCTGAGGAAAGAAGAACGCACTGATGAGCTCAGTAAAATAAAAAGGCCTGGACGTCCACAGAAGACAACAGTGGTGGATGATCGCGGGATCCTCCTATATAGTAAAGAAAAACCCATTCACAACATCCAGACAAGTGAAAGACACTCTCCAGGAAGCGGGCGTATCATTGTCAAAGTTTACAATCAAGAGAAGACTTCACAAGAGCAAATACAGAGGGTTCACCACAAGGTGAAAACTATTCATAAGCCCGAAGGATAGAAAAACCAGATTAGACTTTGCCAAAAAACATCTAAGAAAAACAGACCAGTTCTGGAAAAGCATTCTTTGGACGGATGAAACTAGGATTAATCTGTACCAGAATGACAGGAAGAAAATAGTGTGGGGAAGGCTTGGAACAGCCCATGATGCAAAGCACACAGCATCATCTGTAAAACTTGGTGGAAGCAGTGTGATGGCATGGGTATGTATGGCATCCAGTGGCATTGGGTCATTGGTGGTCATTGATGTGACAGAAAACAGAAACACTCAGATTAATTCTGCAGTGTTTAGAGACTTACTGTCAGCCCAGATTCAGCCAAATGCAGCAAAGTTAATTGGACAGTGCTTCTCAGTACAGATGGACAATGATCCAAAACGCACTACATAAGCAACCCAGGAGCTTTTTAAGGGAAAGAAGTGCAATATTCTGCAAGAGCCGAGTCAATCACCTGATTTCAACCCAATTGAGCATGCATTAGACTTGCTGAAGGCAAAACTAAAGGCAGAAAGACCCACAAACAAAGAACAACTTAAGACAGCTGCAGTTAGAGGGTGACAAAGCATCAGAAAGGTGGAAGCAGTCTTTGTTAATGTCTATGGGTTCCAGACTTTAGGCAGTCATTGCCAGTAAAGGCTTCTCAACAAAATATAAAATATGAACATTTTATTTATGATTATTTCCATTTGTCCAATTACATTTGAGCCCCTGAAAATGGGTGGACTGTGTATAAAAATGGTTGCAGTTGCTAAAATTTGTACTTGATATTTATGTTCAACCCATTGAATTAAAGCTGAAAGTCTGCACTTCAAATTCATTTGGATTGTTTTAATTTTATTGTGGTGGCATGCAGAGCCAAATATATGAAAATTCATATTGGGTCCAAATATATATGGACCTAACTGTATTTCTTTGAGTTCTAAATCCCAAATGGGATCTACCATTGCTTCCCTCAACGGAATTTCCTGCCCTGGTAGAATAGTTATTAGGAATCCTCAGCCAGGACCTTGTCTGCCTATGCCCAAAGAGCCCTCTGGTTCCCTTAAACCTTTGGCTGGAAAAGCATCTTTCCAAAGTCTATCTGCCAGCCTTCTCATTGTCTGGAGTACCCGGGTCTAAGCTTTAGACGGGACAAAATCTTTTTTCCTCAGGAGTATATCGCCTCCCTAAGTTCCAGTTCTTGGACCCTCAGGTCATAACACACTTTCTTTCTGTTATGGGGGTGCAACAAACAAATCCAATCCTTGGATTGCCCAATACTTTGGTTTGGTCAGGCAAAGATCTCCCTGATATGGTGGATTTTCTATCCTTCCCTGGAATTGGGGAAGTTGTTCTAAACAAGATTTGAAATGTGGAGGAGGAGTCCCAACTACCCATCAACATTCTACATTTAAGAGCTGTCAGTCTGTAAAACATTGGAGCTATCCTCTAGATCACCCAGTAGGAGTACAATTGGACCATCCCACATCAGTGGCCTACATAAATCAAAGGAGCACCAGAAGCTTAGTGACTCTGAAAGAAACACTTCTAATACTCTGTAGGCAGAATTTTACATTCCAGCTCTCTCGGCAGTTCACATCAAGGTGGGGAAAACCCTATGTGGACAACTTAATCTCCTCCCAGGTTTAACAGCAAGCTAAACATATTTGTAGCCAAGACAAGGGTTCCTCTAGTCTTCACAGTAGATGTTATGGTGATTCCCGGTAATCCATTTCAACTGGTTTATGCGTTCCCTTTTGTGAAGGTTTCCCTCGACCGCTGTGCAAGATAAGGGAGGAAAGGGTTCTAGTGATTCTTACTGTGCCAAAATCGCTCAGAAGAACATTGGTACACAGATGTTCTCAGAATTCTGGTGGGCAAGCCTTGGCCTTCTCCAAACAGATTAGACCTACTGTCCTAAGGCCTCTTGGTCCATCCTACTTCTAAATCACTCACTTTAATGGCATGGCCAATGAAACCCAAGCCCTGAAGGATAAGTGGTATTTCTGACTTGGCCATTCCCCCTTTGTTTAGAGTTAGAAAATGTAACACCTTCAAAACTTACCATCGTACATGAGGACCTTCTTGAATGGTGCAAGGACCAAAGGCTTTAACCATGGGGAACATGCTTTCACTTGTATTCTGGCCTTTGTTTAGTCTGATTTTGACCAGTGTTTGACCCCACTAGCCTGAAAGAAAGGTTTCTGCCCTATTCACCCTCTTCCAAGAAACACGTTGCTTCGCAACCCCATAACAGGGATTCTACAAAGAGCTACTCATATAATTTCCCCCAACTTGACCTGTGGCACCTTAAGATCTTAGTTTGGTGCTCTCTGAACTTTTGGGCGCCCTCCTTTTGAACCAATAAGACATTTATTTTGAAGTCCTTACCTTTTTTAAGCCTTCATGGTCACCATTATGTCTGGTAACTAAGTCTAACTTTTGTAGAGTCTTTTTTTATTTTGCACAAGGACAAGGTTGATTGCAGACCCAAAGCTTCCAGCTACCTGTTGCTAGGGGCGGTTGGCAGAAGGCTGCATCAATGACCTGTTTGTGTAGGATCTGGCTGGTGATTACAGATGTGTTCCTCATGACGTCGGGATCGCCCACATGCGCTGTGACACGACTCCATCGTGACACACTGTACAGGTTCCATCTGACCTCACGCTCAGTTTTTTCGCACATGCACGATTTGACATCCACGCACCATTTTGGAGGTGGTGTGGTTGCCATCGATGTGTAGGTGGCAGAGTTGGATACCTAATTGGCATCCATCACATGGTGTTGGGGAGGGGGCAGAGACCACTCAGTCGGCTATATATTGAACTGTACATGGAATAGGGCTCCCTGGCTGTTAAAGAACTGGGATACACTCTGGTCCCTGGTTTTACATATGTAAGTGCTTTGTCTGCTCTAACTAAGCCTCTTGGGATTGGTTTCTTCCCTTGTTTTTTCTTTCTTTCTTTATTTATTGCGTTAAAATAGCGCCTGCAAACCGACCCGAAACAGCCGCTGCTGTCTCTCCAGTGTGAAAGCCCCGAGGGCTTTCACGCTGGAGCGGTGCGCTGGCAGGACGGGAAAAAAAGTCCTGCTAGCAGCATCTTTGGAGCGGTGTATTCACCGCTTCTGCCCATTGAAATCAATGGGACAGCGCGGCTATACCGCCGGCAATGCACTTTGCGGTGGTTTCTAACCCTTTCTTGGCCGCTAGCAGGGGGTAAAACCGCCCGGCCCCCTTTACTTGCATGCAGAATTCAGCTGAATCATTGAAATGGATCTGACAGGCAGAGTCAGATTTACCAATAGCTTTTTGTAGACAGGACCTCAAAGCCCCTTGTGCAGCAGAACAGTGATCAGCTTGCGATCTCCCTCCTGTGGCTACTGGTCCCAGAACCCCCTCTTCAGGCACTGCCAACCCACCTGGCTGCAGCTGCCCCTTACACTAGCCCTTCAGGCTAACTTCTCCCAGCAGTCCTCCAGACTGACTCTCTAACCAGGCCACCGGCTGGGAAGGGATGAAAACTTGGCACAACACGGTCTAAAGGGAGAACTGGCTACATGTGGCAGTCTCTCCCTTGCAAGTCCCCAGTAGTGCTGCTGTATGCTGTCCTCACAGTTACTCCTGTGCCCCTAAGAAGGGCTTCCTGTGGTGGCAGGATCATTCTAGCGCCTGAGCTCTGGCCCATGGTCACCCCCCTCTCCCTCCAGACTAGGCGGCACATTTGAGGGCCACCAACAGCCTTCACAGCACTATCTCCATCTTCCACTTGACTGCCTCTGCTGGCATGGCTAATGCATCATTTAGCTGAACCTTCCCCCTCCCAGGCCTTTACTGGGGATTGGCTTAGGCCCTCATGAATATTCCAAACCGCTTCTCCTAACCTCTACCCACTAGCTCTTAAAGCGGAGTTCTGCTTAAAAAAGTAAAAAAATAAAAAGCCAGCAGCTACAAATACTGCAGCTGCTGACTTTTAATAATCGGACACTTACCTGTCCCAGGGTCCAGCGATGCAGGGAAACAAATCCCCACTCGTCTCCCCCTCCTCTCTGCGGCGCTGGCATTGTAACTGTGGGCGCCTGGCTGTGGCTTCACAGCTGGGCACCCACTGCGCATGCACGAGCCGCGCCATCACTGTCCGGGCAGTCATCTGGGACCTGTGACATGTCCCAGATGATTGCGAAGAAGGAGGGGGGAGAGGTGATCTCCCTTCCGCTGCCGCGGTGCGCCAGGAGGAAGTGGGAGCTGGGACCCTCTAAAAGGAGGGGGGGAGTATCGGCCCCCCCCCCCCAAAAAAAAAATGACATGCCAAATGTGGCATGTCAAGGGGTCACCTCCCTTAAAGCAGAAGTTCCATTTTTGGGTTGAACTCCGCTTTAAATTCTGCTACACTAACAAACCTACCTTACATCTAGCACACACTAGAGGGTGCTACACATGCATTGAGTCTTCAAATTAAATTTTTCACCTTATCACAACATGGTTTGTAAGTGATGTATGTTAGTCATCATGAATATTGACAAGCTTCGTACATTGCGAAGAGCTTATTTTGTATTTTAACCTATTAAAATTATTTTTAATGGATCTCCTGTCGGCTAGGTTTGCTTCTGATAAGGTAAATTAGTATTAACGAAACTCATTGAGATTTGACATAACCCAGCAATTCATTGACTTTGAGTTCTTTAATATTACTGCTGTAAATGATTAGTTTCTGAAAATAAAGTGCTTGACAGATATACACCAACTATTTTAGTATTGCTTTTGACTGTCTGCACAATCACAAATGGTTTTAAATACTGGTACATAGGTACTAACGAGTTTGGCGAAGAATAAGTGTTTTTTTTCAAAAATGCCATGTTCAGGGTGTGCCTTCTCATTATGTTAACAGCCCTGTGATCTCCCTCTTCAGGGCTACAGGTCCTGAATTTCATAGTACCATTGCACATGCTTGGTGCTCGCAAGCCACTATTGCTCTCAGGCTGTACCTGTGCTGGTCAGGGCAGACAGCAACATTACCAAACTATAGTTTCTCCTGAGCGCGCACCAACAGTTGACTCCATAGAACCCTTCAAGTGAACAAACCACCCTTACACAGGAAAAAGGGGTCAGTGCTGTGGGTTCCATATGATTAAAAAGGAAAGGAAGACTTCTGAACATTGAGAAGTAGCACACACATTAAGTGTTCATATTGAAAGAAGAAATGGCAAATAACTTTACATGTGCCCTACAAATGGAACATTTTCCACTTTTTATGATTTTCATCTATTTCACAGTTGTGTGCTTGGATATATACTACTCAGCACTTGGCTGCTATTGTTTCTGAGGTTTGCAGATTTCTTGTTTTGTTCCCCTTTAATACGCTCCATGGAAGTGCCGCCCATTCAGCCTCTCTGTGGTAGATACCATAGTCTTTCATACATATGTGACCCTCTGCTGTGAATGGATTACAGGCATTAATGCTAGACAATCTGTCAGCTTCCCCAAAACCCAATGCATGATTTGTAATGTCCAGTATCACAGCCCCATCGAGTAGATTGGCAGGTTTATTCATAAGACTAGATATACCTCTCACTTGATAAATCTCTCCAGGGTATTGCATGGATTGCTGCAAACAGCTGCTGCCTCCAGATAGTAGCGGCTCAGACCTTTCTCTGCTTTGTCCCTTTTGGTTTAAAGTCGAAAATTTCATTTTTTTTTTTTTTTTTCTTTGTGATGGCTGAAATTACCTGTCAGTCTTTTCCCACAGGGACGTTTTGTAAAGGAGATAAAGCCTTTAGGGTTAGCGAGTTAAATGTAAGCAGTATTGTATCACTTAGCAATGACGGGATTAAAGTCTCTGTTCAGCTAGGATTTATCCCTTTCTTATTAATTGTGATGTTTCATCTCATATATTGCAAGTGTGTGACAGGCATCAGGCTCATGACGAGAAGTCTGCAAGGTGGGCAAAACATGGGAATCCTCTTGTTGCCCAGGAATAAGTCTGCAAACCAAGGACTGCGGGCCAGTTAACCACTTCAGCCCCGGAAGGTTTTACCGCCTTCATGACCAGGCCATTTTTTGCGGTACGCACTGCGTTACTTTAACTGACAATTGCACGGTTGTGCGACGCTGCACCCAAATAAAATTGATGTTTTTTTCCCATAAATAGAGCTTTCTTTTGGTGGTATTTGATCACCTCTGCGGTTTTTATTTTTTTCGCTATAAAAACAGACAATTGAAAAAAAAAAATAAATATTTTTTACTTTCTGCTATAAAACTTACTCAATAAAAAAAAAAAAAAAAAAAAAAAAAAAAAATGAAAAAAATCCCAATAAGCGTATATTGATTGGTTTGTGCAAAAGTCATAGCATCTACAAACTATGGGATATTTTTATGGAATTTTTATACTAGTAATGGCGGCGATTAGCGACTTATAGCCAGACTGCGACATTGTGGTGGACAATCGGACACTAAGTGACACTTCTTTTTTCTGGAGACCAGTGACACTAATACAGTGATCAGTACTAAAAAAATGTACGGTCATTGTCCTAATGACACTGGCAGGGAAGGGTTATCATCGGCAAGCAAAGGGTTAAATGTGTCCCTAGGGAGTACTTTTTAACTGTGTGGGGTATGCTTGTACTGTAAGAAGTCAGAGATCCGTGTTCCTGCTTAGCAGAACCACAAGATCTCTGCCTTCTCCTGTCACAGAACGGCGATCTGCCTTGTTTACATAGGCAGACCTCTGTTCTGTCTGCCTCAGGAATGATCGGAGGGTCTCAGCAGACATGGGTTTCACCAGACCCGCTGATTGGCTCCCACTGTGTCCAATCACAGTGCGAGTGGGTCACTGGGCCCCAGACCTGGAAGAAAAAAAAATCACACAGGTAAGTGATTTCACGCTAAACGGCTGCCCTGCTGCGGTATATGTATATGGGGTGGTCCTTAAGTGGTTAAAGACCGTATCACTAATGAGATCCAGATGTCAAAACAATTTAAATACATCCACTTTGGTAAGGAAGCTAAAATTCTATGCAAATCTTGAATTTTTTTACAGCTACCTATAGAGTGCCAACAATTTATGCAGCGCTTTACATATATATTGTACATTCATATCAGTCCCTGCTCTCCAGGAGCTTACAGTCTAAGGACCCTAACTCACATTTGTATATATGCATACTAGGGCCAATTTTTAGATAATTACTCTACCAGAATGTTTTTGGCGTGTGGGAGGAAACTTGAGTACCCAGTGCAAACCCACACAGGGAGAACATGCAAACTCCATGCAGGTAGTGTGGTGGTTGGTATTCAAGCTGACGGCTGTAGAAGTGCTAACCACTTAGCCACTGTGCTGCAAAAAACTGACCAGTAAAATTAAACTTTACTCCCAACCTGCCCAGCCCCCCAATTGGTATTTACAACTCAATGCCCATTAATCTTTTGTAAAATTAAAAATTACGTACAAGTAGCACAAATAGTACTCTACTTTAGTGTTGTCATTCAGCGGTTTGAAGATGGTTAGTGGAGGAGAGGGCAAAGTAATTATATTACCTTTTTATAAATGTGCAGCATTTATAGCATTATATAGTCATAGGCTGGGGTAGGGTTGCCACCTCATCCCTTTAAACCTGAACATGTATTAATTACACAGGTTCTATGGCTGATTAAGGTGGTAATTAAAATCACTTAGTGCCTTATCTTAATTAAATTGGCCTCAGAATCCATGTACTTAATATGTGTTTGGGTTTAAAGGGATGAGATTGCAACCCTAGGCTGGTGAAATGAATACTGAAATTGAAATAACTTCTAAACTAAACATTCTCCAAGGGTGATTACAGATGCCCTCTTTTTTATTCCATATATGTATTATCTGTCCATTCCTATAGTTAGCTAGTCTATTAAAACTCTGATAGTTACTGTTGATAAGCACAATGATATAAGGTTAGCTATGAAAACAAACACACTGCTTAGTAAAACAATGTCTTATTTATTTCCCAAGAAAATAGGAAAATGCTAAACTGAAAACACCAAAGGAAGATATTACAAAGCATATAACACAAGAACATCAAAGATACTTATCAAGGCTGTTCCCCTAGACACGGTCTCATCAGCTGGGCTCATGATGATGGTAACAGAGAGAGCCATGAGGCTTAGAGAGCCATCAGGCACGAGCCAAGAGCAAAAAGGGATGATTGTAACAGAGAGAGCTCTCTGTCTCGGTCAGCCCTTTTTTATACTTCAATCATACACCATTCAGACCAACCCAATTGCCAGCCTATCTTGACCTTTGATAAATCAGTGTATTTAGGGATCAGTCCTCCTCGATTTATTATTTTACTGTCCGTCCTTCTGTATTGGTCCTCTAAGGGCAGCATTGTCCATGTATCATGTTTATGTATCCTGGGTCAATCTTCAATGCCTTTTATCTCTGTAATCCACCTTCATCAATCATCCTGCCAGTCATGGCCCTCTTTGAAGCTCGCTTGCATAGCGTTATCACACCAGACGGTCAGGAGCCAAGCTTTTGTACAGCCTTGCTTCTTCAGATGAATAATCTGATATGCTACAAAGCTTTGATGTGCAATTTGTTACCTTCCAGACAGCCCTCAAGAATGCGAAGGTCTGGTATAGCTATAGTTCATATTTCAAACACCTCTTGTAGTTATGAAATAAAACATGTTGCTTTCCAACAGCTGGGGACTTATTAATGTTCTCAACCCTATGACATCAGTTTTTAAAAGCTAGGTTGTCTGAATCACAAGACTGTCTTGTAATGGGTAGGCTGGTGGAACAGAGCAGGAGAGGCCTACAGGGGATAGCTGAGTAGATGTTTGTCATGTTGTCCATTTTTTCCCCATCAACTCTTTGAGTGCCAGGTACTGGGTCATATGTGGAGGCCTACCTTGTGTAGGTTCTTCTGGGCTACATTAGGCACTTGGTTCCAGGGTCATGTTACACACACACACACTTGGGGTACCTTTTACTTTGTGGCCACTTCATCAATGCCCTGGGACAAGGCTGAGGTTGCCGTGAGGAATACTCAAACTTAAGATGGACCTCTACACTGAAGATGAACGTACAGAACACCATGTACACTAACACCGCAGCGGTTTCTCATTTAACTCTTGTCTCCATAACTTGCATTTTGGAGGGACACGCTGAGCCAATGTCCACATCCACTTGTCCAACGTTTTCCACTATTACTCCCAAGTAGCAGAGTGGGCCCTGCCGTGCACTCTGTGCAGGCTCCATACATGCACTCGCTTAACTCTCTTTACAGGATGAGAAACCTCTGCTGTGCAATCTGCTCCCATTGCTCTGGGAGACAGACCACTGGTGGAAGGAGTGCCAACAATCTCTTTCTCGCTGCTAGAGACACCTATAACAGGTACACGCTATTGACAGGCTGCTTTTTACACTTCAGTTACTCTAGGTAACCACTTGTGTCTTCACATTACTCTACTCCATGCTGATGTCTTCATACCCCAATCTATTAGGACCCATTAACTTTGTGTGTGCCAGTTACTTACATTACACCTGTACTTCAGACCAGGCAGGGACCACTTTTCAATACTTTACTTAAAGGTGCAAATTAGACATCTCACAGTCCAACAGATAAAGGCAGCATTTATTCCTAATTCCCTAACTATAATTACAGGCTTGAGTGCTGCCCTGGCATACCTTCATAGGAAGAGTGCATTCTTGGCAGACTCCATACTTGGCAAGTCTCCCCTCAAAGCAAAACTCCTCTACTAGCAGCAGCTCCAGTAGCTCTTTCTAGTGGCTGGAAAATACATGCTGGTTCTTCATGCTTCTCAACTTTTTAAGATGGAAATGAGGGACACCTATTAGCAAAAAGATGTAGACATAGGACACACCCCCTGTCATGCCCCCTTAAAGTAGAGTTGAACAGAAAATGGATTAAACCCACAAGTGCTTTTTTTAGCACGATTATTCCTTTATATTGGCTTTTGAAATGTACACATGTAGCAATTTAACAAAAAGGTTTAGTCCTGTAAAATAATGTTTGATAGATAAATAGGGCATTTTCTATACAGCAATATAGATCAGACCAAAATGAGGGAAAAATGAGGAGGAAATGAGGGACAGTCCCTCAAAGTCAGTGACCGTTGGGAGCTATGGATCTTGTCTTTGTCCTCTCCCATGCAGAGTGTGTGTGTGTGTGTGTGTGTGTGTGTGGGCGCAGCCCTCTCCCCTTACATTCAGAGCACAGGAAGAGAGAGGCAGAGCTCGGAGAAAAATGCAGGAAATGTTTTAACCTGGCCAGGGCAGCAGCTATCTCACCATTCAGCATTTCAACCTGCCTACAGGCCAAACACAATTAATTGGCACGTAAACCATCAGGATATATACAGGCACATCTCAAAATATTAGAATATGATCAAAAAGTTAGAGAAGTCCAGCCTGGGCTCGTTCAGCTGGGCTTCTCCTATGGGTCACAGGAGTGCAATTCATTTTGCACTCCTGTGACCCGTTTCCAGCAGAGAGCGGTGTGAAGTCTGCTCTCTGCTGACGTCACCAGGATCAGTCCAGGCTCCGTGTAATCCTGACTTCGGAAGTCTGGATCCGCCAGGTGCCTGGACTGATGAGTCTCAGCCTTTCAGTGAGTCGCTGAGATGGCCGCTCCCTGCCCCTCCACAGCTCAGCACTCCAATGAGTTTGGAGGAGCAGAGCATTGGTCCGATGCTGCATTCACCTAGGTAAGTATGAATATGGGTTAAAAAAAAATCTGATACTTCTCTTAATTTATTTCAGTAATTCAATTCAAAAAGTGAAACTCATATATTTTATTTAGATGCGTTACACACAGAGTGATCAAGCATTTCTTTATTTTAATAATTATGGCTTACGGCTAGTGAAAACCCAAAATTCAGTATCTCAGAAAATTAGAATATTACATAAGACCAATAAATAAAGTTTTTTAATACAGAAATGCTGGCTTACTAATAAGCATGTCCATGTGCAGTTATTGTATGCACTCAATACTTGGTCGGGGCTCCTTTTGCATCAATGTGGTGTGGCATGAAGGTGATCAGCCTGTGGCACTGCTGAGGTGTTATGGAAGCCCAGGTTGCTTTGTTAGCAGCCTTCAGCAAGTCTGCATTGTTGGGTCTGGTGTCTCTCATCTTCCTATGGGGTTTAGGTCAGGCGAGTTTGCTGGCCAATCAAGCACAGTGATACCATGGTCATTAAACCAGGTATTGGTACTTTTGGCAGTGTGGGCAGGCACCAAGTCCTGCTGGAAAATGAAATCCACATCTCCATAAAGCTGTTCAGCAGAGGGAAGCATGAAGTGCTCTAAAATTTCCTGGTAGAGAGCTACGCTGACTTTCGACTTGATAAAATGCAGTGCAACAACACCAGATGACATGGCTCCCCAAATCATCACAGACTGCGGAACATTTTGCATTTTATATGGAGGTTTCCAGAGTCTGGAGGAAGAGTGGAGAGGCACAGAATCCAAGTTGCATGAGGTCCAGTGTGAAGTTCCACAGTTAGTGATGATTTGGGGAGCCATGTCATCTGCTGGTGTTGGTCCACTGTGTTATATTTAGTCCAAAGTCAGCGCAGCCCTCTACAAGGAAATTGGAGATTTCCATCAAAATTCAGTTGCCTATATTCATCTACTGATCCTTTTGACTGTTTTTATTTAAGGTAACGCTGCTTATGTATTTTAATTATATGCACATATTCACTTTGTTATGGGGATGATTTCACCGCGTGTATTTAAACATTGAAGATGGATTAACCCATTGTGCTTCTCTTGTGTTAAGAGTAACATGGCATGACCTGGTGTCCTCCAGATTGTGTTTGGACAGTTAAAGGCATTGCCCTACCTTTTGGCCTACTTTAACATCTTCCTCTGTGCCCTCAACCTGCTCATGTCTGGAGGACTTGAAAAGGTTACTCTAACGCCGTGTACACACAAACGGACTTGCCAACGGGCTAAACTCCGTTGGCATTTCCGACGGAAAGATTTAGAACATGTTCTATATCTGAGTCTGTCGGAAATGCCGACAGAAAAAGTCCAATGGGGCATACACACGGTCGGAATGTCCAATCATAAACTCCCATCGGACTTTGTCGGGAAGTCCAGTTGTGTTAGCAGCATAACAGACAATTTCAGGTGAAAGGAAGGGTGCAGTAAGACATCCTGAGAAGAGTATGTAGGCTGTGGAGATATTGAGATTTGCTATACATGTAAGGTCAAAAGATATGCTAATTCATGGGTCCCGCTCAGAGATCCTTTTTCTTTGCCTCTCGACAAACATTTTTGAGGTAAAAGTTTTTAGTATTTTAAAAGGGAAAAAAAACTGAGCAAGTAACATTTTGAAAGAAGGTAGAGGATTACAAGGATTACATAATTATATGTGTTAAGGATACATTCGGTAGAAGTTTCTTGAGAGCATTCTTGGAGAAGGATGAATTCTACAGTTACATGCCAAGTTTAATCTACTTTGTCCACAAGGCATGTGGCGCATACATGTATATCTCTAAGTGGGGGAGAGTATTTAATGTGAATGAATGCAGGGCTACCTGAATGTTGCTGGTATTAGCACTCCTCTTACTACTAATGATCAGCTTTAAGAAATATTGATTTTGGCTCAGGGGAAAGTAAAACCCACCAGAGTCAGCTGTTTTAAGGGCTTACTGTAAACCATGTTTTTGAGACAGTGTTTTTTTTCCTAACTTTGTTTGGGAAATAAGCCATTTAACATCTCTACACTGTTGCTGAAGTGTGTTCTGTGGTGGTCTCAAAACTCCAGAAGCTGTTTGGCTGTGTTGATTATAGGCTGCAATCATGGGCCTTCTTTCAGGATCGCATACTACTGAACATTAACCATACCTTGGAAAAATCGCAGCAAAAACTTAATTGGTAGCAGTTTGATTATGCTGGAAAAACTGTTACAGAAGGGCTTGGATAGATCAAACAGCAAGAAGCACTCACATGAGTGTAGACGGGTAGGCCGCACACCCCATACAGTGCATGAAAAGAACAAGAAAGAACCCCCTATCGGGGCTTTTAAGCAGCCAATAAAATGCAATATAGGTGGTTGAAAAAATTGGGTTTTATTGGTACAAAAAATATATATATAAATAACGTTAAAAGAGAAAATTCATTGAAATGAATACTGACTGTTAGAGTCAGGACACGAACTGAATATGGCGTACATATGCAACAGACAACAGCCTACAGTGAAAAACCAATGCAAGACACAATGTATACGGGGCAGCCTAAATTCCCCCAATTGTGAGCCTTGGGGTTAAATAACAATAAATGCCTCTAAATAAAGACAGTAGGCCATACAGTGTATGTGGGACAACAATAATTGTATGTATTAATCCTGACGCGTTTCGACCTTCCCGGGTCTTCTTCAGAGGATGGCTGTCCACACTAAAAGAAAGGGGGGTAACATATATCAAACATAACATCAAATTTCCACGGTGCTAGAAACCATGCAAGCATACCCTGTAATGTAATTGAATAAATTGTATAGTTACCTATCGCAAGAATTGTGACACTACAATGTCATTGTTGACATTGCGAAATGTTTGAGATGGTACAATTATTCCTTCGCTCCCCTGTCTCCCCCGTGTCGGACCAACTCCCCCAGGGACGGGTGATGGACCAAATGAGTCTTACGAGAGATCACGCTTACCAGCCCCCCATGTGGGAGAGGGAGGGAAGAGGAGGGGCGAGACGGGCAATCCAAAACCGCACCCAGATAGGATTCACGTTAGTGCTACAAATCAAAAAATGGAAAATAACGGAGGGTCAGTTGATTCATACCATGTAGTTGGGAAGTTTCCCCAACCCTGGAGTTCTGTATGCTTACTAAATTATAAGTCCATGGATGTACAGGAGGGCATTGCTAAAGAATGAAAAAGGGAAGGAGAAAAGGGGGGGAAGGGAAAGGGGAGGAAGGTCAAAGAGGGCGGAAGAAGGAAAAATGGGAAAGGAAAGGCATGTGAGGAGAGAGTGAAAAGAAAAGGAAAGAAAAAGGTGAATAAGGAAGAGTGAGTGAAATACAATTAAACTAGAAAATAGCAAATGCCCTGCTGACAATTGTTCACCATGCGACTTCGAAATATATAAGGAAATTGATAGGGTAAAAGTACCAACAAACCACAAAGGAATGGACAAGTGAGCAAAAGGAGAAGGGGAAGAGCAGACCAACGGTATTGGATGGGACAAAGGGAAGAATAAAGGCAAAGGGGGGGAGGGGGGGGAGAAAAAGGAGGGAGGGGAAGGAAAAGGGGGGGGGAGAAGACAGGGAGAAGGGAGGAGGTAAAAAGGGGAGGAAAAGAAGGAGAGGAAGGGAAAGGGGGGGGAGGGGAAAAAAGGGAGGGGGGGGAAAAGGAATTAAAAAAGGGAGAGGGGGAAAGGGGGGGGGGAAAGGGAGAAAAAAAGGGGGGAGAGGGGGGAAGAGGGGAAGGGAGAGGGGGGGGAAGGGGGGGGGGAAGGAGGGGAGAGAGGAGGAGGGGGGGGGGAGGGAGGGGGGGAAAAAGAAACTACGGACAGGCAAGAAAGTGAAGGAAGGGAGAAACAGGGAAAAAGAGGGAGAAGGAAAAGAGAATATAGGAAGGGAAAAAAGAATATAATAAAATAAAAATGACGGGGGGGGGGGGGGGGGAAGAGGGGGAAAGAGGGATGTGCAAGAGTGTAGCGGTGAATGAAGTGTAGTGGTGAATGAATAGAAGTGAGTGAAGAGTGATGGGAATAGAAAAAAGGGATGTGAGAAGGGGGATATAGGGGAGTGAGACAAGAAATGGAAATGTGTGTAGGATACACAATAACAATGTGTAGAGGAAGGAAGGAGAAAGTGCGACGGTGAATAAAAAAAAAAAGAGAGTACCCCTGCATGCACAACATAAACAAGTAAACGTGAAAAAAAACACACCAAAAAGCAACAACACTGTGACAAAGTGCAAGGGTGGTGGTGGGACTAATTACCCAGTCAAGCTGAACTGAATAACAGAGTTGGTGCATTCGTTATTCTGAAAGAATTGGATTATGAATAAGAAGTCATGACAAGATCAGGAATAGTTTCAAAAAATAAACAAATTGCTAAGAAGCTTGTATAAACATGTTACCATCATTTCAGGTACACTTACCACTTTGATGGATTAGTCAGCGCCTTGCCTGGTGTCTCTGTGTCAGGGAAAATCCAATAAAGTGCCTCTGAAGTTTCCTCTGTTTATAAGGAGTGTCAATTGAGTAACTCCCATCAGGTGCAAGTATGTAATTGCCTCCCCGCCCCTCCCCCGCCTCTCACCACAACGGGGGGGACACGAGCAACACAGCTGTGTGCTCAGTGTGACCCCCCC